>NC_048218.1:44766170-44863802 GCF_002007445.2 Ailuropoda melanoleuca | reverse complement strand
CCCGCGGCGCGGAGCCCGGGGCGGGGAGCCCGGGGCGGGGAGCCGAGCGCGCGGCGAGGAGCCGTGCCCCTGCGCCCGCCGCCCCAGTCCATCCAGCCAGCCGCCGATAAAACCCGCCCTCCAGTCCTCACTCCCGGCAGTGCTTATTTGACGAGAAAGGTCTCCCAGTGCTGCCGGTAGCATGCAGCATCCAGAGGCCCCTCTTGAGACTTCTGCAGCGTTAAGGTAAATCCAGCAAAGGTTGGGGAGGATCAGCGTAGATTGGCTTGTGGAGAAAGGAGCCTCAAAGCCAACCTCGGTCCTCCAACATCTGCTTAGGTAACAGGATTTCAGGACTCTGCCCTCTGGTTATTTTCGGTATTTAAAAGCTTTCATTCCTAACAATTGGAAAACGTCTTAGTGCCATAGCTCACTCTCTGTGTGTCTTAAACATTAAGAGAGGATTCAACCAACAAACGGCTGAAGGATCAGGCTGAAATTCTTAAGGAATACATTCAGAGGAAGAAAAACAAGCTCCTTTAGCTGCTGAGCGGTGACTCACTTCCCAGCCCAAGCTTGATTTCTGCCACCAAAGGAATTAAAACATTTTAAAAAAGAGAACTTGAGCCTTGAGGAAGGGGGGTATTGAGAAGGGAAAGGGAGGGGTGGGGTGGGATAAGTGGTCTGGGAAGAATAAGAGGACTTTTACTCAGTACCTCTTTACATAAATATATCTATATAGAGAGAGATAGAAAACTTGATTCAGTGTAAACCACAACCTTATGAGGTAAGTATTGTGTAGATTTTTTTTTTTTAAAAGAAGGGAATTGTAAAGGAGTTAAGCGACTAGCTCAAACTTACAAGATGGGGAGTTACAGCTACTGAGCTTTCAAAGCTTGTGAACTCTGTGCACCGCTAGTTTTATCTAGTGGTTAACTAGCTAGCAGAAAATAAGTACTCAATGGATATGTCATATAAAATGCTTAGCTCAATCCTGATATCTTTGAGAGTTACGAGGCTCCAAGAGAAGGAAAATAATGGTCAAGAGCAGGGTTTCTCAAACAGGGTAATATGACATTTTGGGCTGGATAATTCGATGTTGTGGGGACCTTTCCTGTGTACTGCATAATGTTGAGCAGTCTGGTCTCTACACCTCTGATGCCAGTATCATCATCCTTCCTAAGTGGTGAAACTGAAACTGTTCCTACACTTAGCCAAATGTCCCTGGGGTAGGGGGGCAAAATTCTCTCCTCCCTGTAAGAACCATTGGTCTAAAGAAGGTCACGACTATAAAAAAGGATTTAAAGAAATCTATTAAGAATACGCCCAATAGTGGCGTTTGGGTAACAATAATACTAGTTTCCACACGTGTGAAGTTTACACTGGATTTAGTTTTTTACATAGCCATATTCTCATCTGTCTGCCTCTGGAGCCCAAAGCTTCCATTGCTTCCTTTGGAACTAAGCTTATTCTCAACTGGATACCTGTGGAAATCAACAAAGTAGAACCCCATGTGCCTGGGGTATGAAGGAAGATTAGTGATATACCAGATGAAAAATTTAAAATTTATCATAGACAAATTTGACATTGGAACAATTATTCCAGATGATATGATTTTTTTGGGAATTGCTTCTTTGTTTTACTATTTATAATTTTTCATATCTGTCCCCCCGCCATTTGAATTAATATTCGGTAACTTTTAGGCTGCAAAGAAGTTATATCTAGTGGTTAACTAGCTAGCAGAAAATAAGTACTCAATGGATATGTATAATGTAATTGAATAAATGACACTACTGAGCACTGACACATAGAAAATGGCCACTGTTTATTAGTTTAATGAATGAAATAAAAGAATTAATGAATGCTTAGAAAGCTAGAATGTTCACATTACTTTTCTTGCCTATTTCTATTTGGTTTTACTCTTTTCTCATCCTCCATAACTCAGTTTTCCTCTTTCCAAATAGTATGTTTGTCTTTTAAGGATGTGGCCAAACCCATGAAATTAAGTCTATGAAATGCATAACTCTTGTTACTAGACCTAGAATTAGGACCGCTTTGACTATTCTGGAGCTGACCTCTGAAATCAGATGTCATTTTAGAGGCAGGGTACCACTTCTGGCACTTTTTAATTTAACAAAGAAATGTATTCTGGACAAACTAAACAAGACCCAGTTAGAGGAGCATCTTGGTGGTAAACATGTTAGGAAATATCCTCATTAGATTGCAGCAAATCATCTTTTCAATCTTAATTTTATGCCTCCCAAATATTCCAGTTCCATCACATAGTTGTAAAAAAAAAAAAAAGAAAAGAAACAGAAAAGGCAAGAGAAGTACATTCAAAGGGAAGGCAATTGATGGCTATATTTTTCTTCTGCTTTTTCTTCCTTCACTCCCTCCTTTCAAACCTGAATATCCAGCCAACATAACAGAAGAGCTCCTTTCATTTTGTTTGGATGGTGCTAATGATTAGTTCATTTCTCCAGTTCACACTTGCCTGAATCTGATTCAGTAGCAGATCTGCACAACAAGTAAGGAATCCAGGAATGTGATTCCTTTGCTGGTTCTTAGCGTGCCCTCCTAGAATCTCTCTGGAGGTGACTGAGGTTTGAAATGACCTAGTTTGGTCTTCTGTGGAAAGAAAGGAATCCAATGACAACATATTAGATGCTCTGAAGTTTCTATCGTGTGGATAATGTAATAACAGCTCCGGATTATTACCTTATTTTAAAGAGCTTTAAATATGGACCCCCCCTTTTTTTTTGCTTATTTGGAATTCATCAATTAACACATATTTATTAAGAATGGATACCAGACAGTGTGGGGTATTCAAAGCACAAGAAAACAAGAATGTAGATGTGTTCTGCATGAAATTTTGTTAGTTGGGTAGCAAAGAGGAGAAGTTGGCAATGAGCTGAGCCATGAAAAGTAGCGTTTGGATACATGGGTGTTGAACAGTAGGCCAAGGAAGAGGATGTGTTTAGCTGAGGAAGGCACAGGAATATTTGGGGGATATTGAATTGGCCAGTATGATTGAAAGGGAAGGGTCTATGTAGCAGAATAATGAGGTTAAGAAACAGGAAAGGAGAGGTGGGATCAGCCTGAGGGAGGCTTTACATGTCATCTCTGTAGTCTGAGCTGTGTACTGTAGGCAATGAGAAGTCATCCAACACTTTTGAACAGTAGAATGGCATACTATTAAGATTTCACTTTTCCTCTAGATTCACTTTTTTTTTTTTTTTGGCATAAGGATATCCATTGCTCCAGCATCATTTGATGAAAAAACTATTAAAAAAAAAGATTTCATTTTTGTTTGAATGGTGTCTTTATAGCTTTGCAGCTAAATGCGCATGGTATGTCTAGGGCCATTAGCGTACCTAGAAATAGAGAAATCGGAGTGTCTTTGTCCTGAGGACTTGGAGGCCTGTGTGAGGTGGCAGAAAGAGTGATGACTCTATTTCTATCAGTGCCCTGTGTGGTTGTAAGGAGAGAGAAAGGCAGGACCCTCCCAGAGTATGGCCTGGATGACAGATGAGATTAATGTGAAGGGTGGTGTCTGCTCTGTGTGTCATTTACTTGTGGCAGCTTTAAGGTTCTCAGAAAGTATCCACTCCCAGATAGTAGGTCTGATGAATGAGATCATGAGTTTTCAAGGGTTCCTGGATTAGAGAACAGTGGAACCTGGCATTAAGATCTATACCTTCATATGTATGCTTTTAAACAGCTAACTTGCTATGATTTTACATGTGTTACCCTTGGCAGATTTCAGCCTCTCATTCTTCCTGCCACTCCTAAGTGCTTCAAAATGCAAATGAACATGGCTTTTAGTCTAAGCAAAGCTCATTGACGATTTCAAGTTTGAAGTACAGACATTTGCTCTCCATCTATCAAATGATCCATTAGTCAGTCAACCTAAGCTTGTTCTAAGTATCACCAAATATGATCTTGGCCTGCGAGGCACTCACAATTGCCAGCTCTCCTAGGGCATTTAAAATAGGGTTTTATTTACAGAAATTGAAAAGGCTCAGAGCATAGAAGAAAGGCACACCTCTCCTGCATTCCAAAGGAACGCTGGATTCTGTGAGTCACTGTTTTCCTGTTGGCCCAGATGGTAGAGAGCTGACTCCGGTGATCCTGCAGACGACCGCCTCACAGCTCCCGCTGGCTTTGTAAAGAGCACTGGACAGAGAGTCAGGAAATCTGGGGTTTAGTCCCAGCTCGGCCGCTAATTACCCGTGAAAATTTGGGGCCGGTGTTTTATCCTTTTTGGATTTAGTGTCTGTATGCAAAATAAGAAGGCTTAACCAGACATTCTCTAAACTTCCTGCCACCCTTCAGATGCCTACTCTGTGCCAGTCAGATAGAAGATCCTCTTACTCTTCCCCATGAAGCCAACCCAACTTTCAATGATACACATGCATAGCTTTAGGCATGGGAGTAAGAGCTCATAATGCATGAATCCAGTGTTTGCTACAAGGGGATTACACCCCAATATCAAACCTTATCTGTATTCCAGGTACAGAATCCCAAAGTGGCGTGTACCATAGCCACGTAGCTAGCCCTTAACTCTAATCATTGCCGCTCTAAGTTGTAGGACCTGCAGAAATCTCCTGTGTTAGCTGTCAGCCTCTAAACCTGGAAGTCTTTGACCTGTCTTTCTCTGAATCAAGTAGTAATTTTCATTTTGCCTAATGGAAATGGGACCACACCATACCTATCCCTGGCTTCTGAAAATTCTGTCCATTGTGCCAGTTTTACTTGATGTCCAAATTAATTGATCTGATTTCCTAAGGAGCTCTCTATGGGTCTCCCACTGGAAAATCCCCCTTTTCCCCAGTGCCTCACCTCTTTATTTCTTTAATGGGGAAAATCTCGGTTGCCCTTTTCAATATAGTCTAAATTGTTATAGCTCCTTTAGTTTCCCAAATGATTTGATTTTTACTAGGGTCTGTGAGTCTTCTTCTGGCTCTCACCTTCCCCATAACCATTGACAACTAGAGTCACTGTTCCTTTTTTATACCTTAAAAAAAATTCATTTTAGGAATTCTTTCATGGGGCCAGTGCAATGAAGAGGGGGAGATAGAGTCCAGGGATTGTTTTTTACTCAGGAGTGGAAAAGTAAAGGCTTTCCAGGGGGTTAGTAAAATATAGTTCTCCCTTACTTTAGGACACCCTAGACCCTATCTACTGTCTGGGAATTGTCTTGATCCTAGAATTCCCTGGCTAAATAATTCTTAACTCTGCTTTATCTTCTATCCTCCATTCATTCTGGTTGTGGTTTACTCTCTTAGGTTCTTGTTAATATTTACCTCATGTTCAATTGTAATAAATCCCCTATTTCCTGCTCAGAGTTACATCTTACACAACTTAAGATTTTCATGAAGAACTCCAGTTTGACAGGCAAAAATGTTTATCTGCGATGATAGATCTAAGATGTGCCCTCGCCTTAGACCACCATGTCCTATCCCCAAATCACCTTTCATGTTGCCTTGAGAGCAATCACCCTAAACCCAGGAATGATTATGTCATGCCTTCATTCAGACACCTTTAATGGCAGCACATTATTTGATTTGTAAAAAATTCTGAATTTGTATTCTGGCAATCAAGGTCCCCCTCCATGATTCAAGTCCATTCTTCATTTCCAACCCCACTCATATACCCTATGCTTCTGTCAGAGGAGTCAATTTGCTTTTCACAATGTCTGTGCCTTTGAGTCTTCATCTTCGATGTGATGGTGGTTGGAGCTCCTATTGCCAGAACCACCTCTGGACACGTGCTCATATCCTTTATTACTTCAATACTACCTTCTTCAGGAAGTGTTTTCTGATCCTTTTTCTGAAGCTGCCAGAAAAGTCCATACTTCTCTTATGATATTTTTTTCTATCTAGTGTTTTATATATATGATCACCTCTTTTCTCCTTAACTTCACCGCTTTCTCTTTGAAGGTTTAACCCATTTTCGTAACACCAGGAGTAAGATAGAATGGGTGGTCAGTATATGTTTGTGGATTCTGGAACTTAAAAAAAAAATTATTAAATTCTCTCCTACCTTTCTCTGTTCCTAGCCACTTACACCCCATTTAGCTCAGCAAAACAATACAACACAAAAAACGCTAAACAACAACCACAACAAAACATTAAGAGCTGCTGGTATCTTTCTGGCAGCATTGTAGAAGCTGAAGTCCCAAAGACCAATGTGGCTTCATTCCCACTTTTGAGAAATTTAAACAGTCTTGTCGGGGAGACAGAGATAAATAGATCTTTTTTATTCAACATGGCAAATTCTATGGGCAAGATAAGTACTGGGCTCTATGACAGGAGCTCAGAGGAGGTCTTGCTCATTACGGGGAGCTTTGAGATGGTAACTCAGAATGCAAAGTACAAGTCAGAAGATGGAATCAAGAAACAGAGAAGAAAAGTTTGGTCCTTACTTGTTAGGGTGAAAATACAATGATGTGCTTTATGTTTTTTGGTTGAGAATCAGGAGGGTCAGTCCGCATGTTGCTCTGCAAACTGAGTCTTTCTGCCTGGTAAGTCAGTAGAAGTATAAGGATTATTTGAGCAGATGTGTTTCAATATTGCCTTGAAATAAAAAGGGCCCAAATGTACTCTTCTGGTATACACCATCACACTGTAAGGCTTTTGATTGACTGAATGAATGAACAATAGGCAGCAGCTAATGCTGAATGCACTTAAGAACTCTGGCCACTTATTTTTGGACCCTGCCTGATGGCTGGATACCATATCATGGTGTCTTGTTCTCATCTGTTTCCTTTTAAGGGAAACATATTACAAGATGTCCTTATAGAGCCTCCATGACAACAAGGGGGACAATTCAGAGTCCTACATACCTTGGCTACTATGTTATTCATGAATTTATTTCTTAAATGTGAACATATAATGGTTAGCCCTTGTCACCTCTGCTTAGAGCCGCCATATGGTTTTTTGAGTACATTCAGTATGCCAATACCAGGATCTCTTCATCTCTGGCAGCCCACTTGTTTTCCTAGAATGAAAGTCACAATCTTGGAGTTTCACTTGATGCATAAGGAAATCGTTAAGTCTATTTGCAAGAAACCTTAAAAGCATTACAGCTATTGACACGTGGTTAAATGGGGTTTAGATTACTATGAAGAGAGTGGGAAGAGAAATGACCTGTTAAGAAGTGAGACTTAAATTTATGAGCAAAAAGTGGCTAAACCCCTTGAAACTCTTGTAAGTTGTTACTTATAGCTTTGTTTCCGTTGGACTTTAGAGAAGGAGTCTGTGTCACTCTGTTTTGGTTTGATTTTATTTTTCCCATCCTCATTTCTTCCATGTTCTAATTCTTCATTCTCCAGTTTTCAATTTAGTTTTATCTTCTTGTGTATGTTTTGCATCCTTTCTGGAACCTTCATTTTTTAAAGAAGATTTTTAATTTATTTATTTGAGAGAGAGAGCATGATCGGGGGGAGGAGCAGAAGGAGAGGGAGAAGCAGACTCCCTGCTGAGCATGGAGACTGATGTGGGGCTGGATCCCAGGACGCTGGGATCATGACCTGAGCCGAAGGCAGCTGGTTAACTGACTAAGCCACCCAGGCGCCCTGTAACCTTCATTTTTAATTAGATTTCCTGCGCTAGACTTATTATCAGAGAGTTTCGGGTGGATACTGGGATCACATCTGGCCAAATGGCACAGGAAGAACATTGTTCAGGATCAAATGGGCTTCCCCATTCCTCACTTTCAATGACTAGACCAAGAGGGTTTCTTACTGGACATTTCTGAGGGTAATGCATGTTTGTATCAACACAAGTGAATATTATTTGCTATTTTAATTTGCGTTATCTTGTGCTAACTTCTGCCTTCTAGATTATAAATTCCTCAAAAAGACTGTGAGCTCCTTGAAAGCAGGAAAATGTGTTGCTCAAAACACTAGCACAGGGCTAATTGCACTAGTAAACTTTTGTTGGCTTATTTCCACTTTGAGACTATGAAGACTACCATCGTTAAAATCCATGAATGTATTTTCATCTGAATATTCCTCTTTATGACAAAAGTATATGTGGGCATATGTATAAAATATGATAAATTTTAGGTATTTGGGATGACCCTTTTAGGTCCCAATCTGGGTCTTAATTTTTGAAGGAAATGTCAGTATCACTAGTTTTACTCATAAATTAAGAATTCCATCTACCATGTTGTTAGTATAGGTAAGAATTTGTGGTCTCATGGGCGGAAGAAGTTGACCTATTCAGTGAAGTGAAAATTTAATTCTCTGTTCCTTATAAATAATAATGGTAATACTCTGTGAGAGTCTAGTGCCTGGGAATACTTTTTCTAAGATTTATTTTATTTATTTGAGAGAGAGAGAGAGTGCAAGAGAGTGCACCAGCAGAGGCTGGGGCAGAGGGAGAGGGAGAGGGAGAGAATTCTCAAGCAGTCTCCCCATTAAGGACAGAGCCCAACCACCACGGGGCTTAATCCCAGGACTCTGAGATCACTACCTGAGCTGAAACCAAGAGTCAGATGGTTAGCTGACTGAGCCACCCAGGTGCCCCTAGTGCCTAGGAATGTTAATAGATTTTATGTAAAAAAAAATGTCCAAAGCATTTATGTTTCAGAAATTTTGGACTATTAAAATGAGACAGATTTCCTCATTGCAGGGCTTTTCCAAGCCTTCGATGGCTAATGTGCTTTTTCAAGTTCTGAAAGGTAGACATATAATACATAATGTTAATTCTAGCATTATTTGGTTACCCAACCAACCCCACACTGAGCTGCCACTCCAAGGGACTTTTCAAAAAACTAGTTCTCTGTATGCCCTAAATTGGGAAACCCTGTCAAAGAAATTACCACATCTCCACCTCTAGGACCACAACTGTCACCACTCCCTCTTAAGTATGGTAGCACTTGAGGCTTTTCAAAGCATTTCCACGTATATTATGTCTTTTCATTTTTGTTAGCTGTGATTAATATAGGGCAACCTAGTAGATGAGAAAAGAGATACATTATTCTAGTAGTTGTGGACTTAGTGTGTCAGAAAATTATTGATTGGGTAGGGGTAAAGAGAACACAGTTGCATGGCTAGAGAATCCTTGGAATTGTAAAGGGTAGAGTTTTCCTCTGCTTTTATTTTGCAAACATTTTGTTCCTTTTAAACACTCTGCCCAGAGAAAACTTTTCTACTGTGTGCAGTGATATCCACATAATTTCAGATACTGTCTCATGTGGAGGGAGATAGACTTCAGATAGTTTGACTCCATGTCAGTGTGCCAAATCTATTTGCCTGTGTAAAACAGACTGACTCAATATGAGACTGTAATATAATTGGGAGAAAATTGGAGAAAAAGTTTGAAATTTGACCAAAGCATTTTATTTATAGCAGAGAATTTCATGCAGATTTGTTAGACATTCTTAACATCGACAACTCATTGGATGGTTTAGAAACTTCCCTCTGTCCCCAATTTGTATTTGGAAACTCCTATATTTTGGATGTGTGTAGTTTGCACTAAATTTCCATTACTGTGTATGATTTTTTTCATTTGATACTAACATGAGGGTACTTTCTTGGGGTGGGTGTAAACATGTTGTGGGAAAGCAAAAATTAAATAGCAATTATCTGAGCCTGTAGACTTAGTTTGGTAACCAGAGTTTTTTATTTTTGTTTTTGTTTTCCCTTGAAGGGACATTTGGAGAGACAGACAGGAAAGGGCCTGTGAGTCTTCTAGACAGCATTCATCTAAAAAGGCATTCCTGTCTATACCTTGTCCATTTCTTCCATGTACATACCCCTTCCCTTGAAGCAGAAGACACTGATATTGTGTAAAGGGAGTGGGTCGTGCCCAAGAAAGCCATCTCCTGATGCCCCAGAATGGCACAGATTTATACAAAGCTATTAAGAGCAGAAGTTAAAAAGTAACCAATGTAAAGAAATAAGTAAATGCAGTGGAGTTCTTCAACATAGTTTAGGCATTGACCTTTGAGAAATTGCAAGGTGAGTGGCTACAAATGCTTTGTAGTGTCTGCCTCGACACCAAAAAGGGACAGTGCAGTGTGGGATGCTGAAGTGCCAGTCTAGGCCCTGCCATTGTACAGATGTCTTCTATGCCCCTGTTGGAGGGTCAGCGGCAGTTTGGTTGGAGTGCTTGCCTGATAATCAGTGCCAGGGTAGTGGGCCATGGGCCCTCTTGGGGCATTGAATTTTCAAGTGGGGAAGGGGCACAGCTGGAGGAATCAGGCTAAGACTTGATCTGTGAGGGAAAGTTGAGAGTCAAACATCTGTGTCTTGTTTTCCAATATGTTTCCAGTGCCTGCCATGGTGCCTGTACACAGAGACATTTTCAATAAATATTCATGGAAAAGTATGGATCGATGAATAAAAATGACACAAGCACCAAGTAAGAAACAAGATGGAGATCAGGGTGTTGTGCTACCAGTCTGAGAGGGCATCAACGATGAAAAGATGAAACATCATTGTACCAAGTTTTGCTTGGAGTAAAAGCGACGTAATGTTGGAAACAGAACAGAAGAAAACCAAGGGTGTGTTTAGAGTATGACTCTAGGGACTCTTATTAGAGGCTTGATAGATTGGTGGTAAACTCCAGATAAATACTCTCGTGTTTGTATGTTATATGTATGTATACTTGCATGTGCTTGCTAACTATTCCACAGTAAGGGGTCAGTTCTTCTCAACTAATCTTTATAACATCCCCAATTAGGCAAATCCCATTAGGTATTGATAAAGTTGTAGGAAACCCAATGGGAAATGCAAATCTTATCTCCTATGTCAGTAAGCAGCACGGTCATACCTAGATGCCCAGGAAACAAGAATGTATTGAGTGGTGGGGAAAACCAGCATAAGGTTGAAGTTTAACCAGAGACAATTTACATTAGTGGGATAACGAATGTGGATGTCTGGAAGAACTCAAAATTCAAGTGACAGGCCAAATTGATTCTTTCTGTTGCTTGTTTTATCAGTGTTTGTCAGTTCTCTAGACTGTTTTGAGAAACAAGAGGTTTAAGACTGTGTCATTCTCATCAACTATCATATTGCATTAGCAATGGTTATAGCTCTGGTTTCTATTTATACCATGGGACTGTTTTTAGCAAATCTAACTTGTGGCAGTTTGCCCATTATTTACATGTTGCTTTAAAGCACGTTGGTAATGGAGAATGAATGGCTTGCTTTTCCTGAGATGAGAATAGAAATGTCTGGGTTATCATGGGACTGACCATGTACACACTTCACTTGTCACCGTCTTATTAAGCCAGTTTCCCGAAAGGAATTGCCAAACTTCTTGGCGTGCACATTTATCATCCATACATGGGAATCATTAGGCTATGTAAATGCTGCCTTTTTGGAGTCATCTGTGCTTTATGTTCACTGGGTGGAGTTACTCAGTAATATAAATAAACCAGAGACAGTCTTAGACAAAAAGTTCTTTGGACTGGGGAATAATAGAATTTTAAAAAAATGTGTTTGTTGCTTCCATGTGAGTTTTTGTTTATGTTTTGGATTACAGCCATTGCCACCATTGTGCAAAAGCCAGAAAGAAATCTAATCGGGTGTTGCCCACAGGGGTTGTGATTTATTACAGTCTTCAGTTTTCACTATATGTGACTGAGTCGATAGACCAGATGCAGACTACCTCCACTGGAGAGATCTAGGGCACACACATTCAGAAACATTGTTTCATAATTAAAACATGGTCCTATCTCTTTAGATCTCTTTAAAGATAAAATCTCCTTTAAAAATGATCCCACTTTTCTAATTAGAAGTTTCCCCAATTCTTTCTCACAAATATTATGTCTAGCTTTGGTTTCCTGGAAAACATGTGCCCAATAATCCTTTTCTAAACATATAGTTAATATGATTTCTTACAGTTCTCTAGCTTATGTCTATTTGCCAGCATATCTGCTCCTTCAGCTATGTAAAAGAAATTAAATTCTGAAAAACAATAAAATTTTCAGAGCACAGCTGGGAAGAAATTCCATGTAATTCTCCCCCATGTTTTCTTTAAAGTCTAGCCTTGTACCTCTCCTAGCTGCTTCACTGACTGTCAAATATTTTTATTCTTCTCTTTCTGGTGCCTTCTGTGTCCAGACTATTGTCAAGTCCTGTTTATTTAGTCAGCGTTTCATTCACACATCCATTCATTCAGCCTGTATTTATTGAACTTATGTGTTGTGCATGCCAGGGGTTAATCTCAGGGCAGCATGGACACTGCGGCCTGTGCCACACATTCCCTATCACTATCAAAGTACAGGCCTAAGCCCTTCTCATTCCAACCATTGAACTTGCTACTTTGGGGCCAGAGAACAAGAGCCACTGTGCAGAGTCGGCTGGCCTGCTGTGGCTCAGAGTACATTAAAATAGAGCCATTCTCCTGTACAGTACCACACTCTTGTTTCTTGATTCCTTGACTCTTCTCACTCTTTATAATTGGTTACTGGGGTAGGCAGAATAATGGCTTCCCATAGATGGCCATGTCCTAATCCCCAGATCCTGTGTGTATATTGTCTTGTGTGGTTCAAGAGACTCTGCAGATGTCATTAAGGACGGTGGGATGGGGTTATCTTGGATTATCAGAGTGGGCCCAGTCTAATCACATGAGCCTTTAAAAACAGAAAGACATTCCTAGCTGTGTTAAGAGAAAAAGATGTAAACAAAAGAAGAGAGGTCAGAGCGATGCTCCCTTGCTGACTTCAAAAAACAGCGCCAAACAGTGCAAGTGGTGGCTAGAAGCTAAGGAAAGTGAGGAAAGGGATTATCCCCTAGAGCCTCTAGAAAGGGACAAAGACCTGCTGATACCTTGATTTAAGACAGTGAGATCCAGGTCAGACTTCTAATTTACATACACATAAGGTAATAAACTTGTGTGGTTCTAAGGCACTACATTTTTGGTAACTTGACACGGTAGCAATAGACAATGAATGCAGCTCCGTTCCCAGCCACAGGCTTTGTACTTCTCAGATTGATTTTTAGCATCTAATGCCTAGTGGCTGCTTTCTCTCCTCAGCTGTCTACCTTCAACCCTTCTTGGCTCTCAAAGCATCATCATCCATGTCTTGATGTCTGCTACTGACTGTGCGTTCCTCACTTTTAGGTTTTTTTTTTTTTCCTGCCAATAGTTTCTCTGGGCTTAGTGTAATTATTCTTCCCTCTTGTAATGCTTTCCTCCTTCAATATACCTTCTACATTAGTCTGAGTTTCAAGGCTTTGTATTATCTGACCCCAAACTATCTTTCTGATCCTATCTTCTCCAGTTCATCATGGTCAAGGATGTTCCAGTTAAATTGTACTGCTCACTCTTCTCACACATAATCTTGACTTCGGAGACTTGAATCAGTCAGGATGGGCTAGGTCATGCTGTAGAAACAAAAACAACCTCAAAATTTCAGTGGCTAATGAAATGTCCATGTGGGTCAGTTGGGGGCTCTGTTCTTTAGTTCCTCCTGTACCTGAGGAAGCAACTACCATCCCAGCAGTTGCTGAAAAGTGTGTAGGAGATCAGGAATTATGTTCAACCCACAAGTAATATCTGTTACTTTGACTTGTAATGTGTTCTCCAGAACTGGACACATGGTCCCACCAGAGAGGATTAAAGGGTATAACCTGACCAATTATGTGGACGATGGTCATGGCAATCAGTCTATAACCCTCTATAAGAAGGATCGGGGAACAGCTTCCCATCTACCAAGTCTGCCCATAGTTACATGTTCCTGCAAAGAAGGTTTGTTAGGGTGCATCTGGTCATGAAATGGTAAAATGGTTAACTTTAATATAGCCTAAACTTTTCTCTCCAAAGGATTACAAGAGCTCTAAGTGGAAGAAAAGTTTTGTTCATTCAATTGCCACAATTATGCATTGAACTCCTACTGAATGCAAAGTATAGTCGAAGGCTTGGGAACCATAATGATGAACTAGACATCCTGCAGGGATACAGGTATAGGCAGGGGCTTTGTGGTAAACTGCTCTTCCCAACTTTGGCAATCATGAAGGAGATGATCAAGAAGGCAAGTAGGACACATAAAGGAGTACGTTGAGCTTATCAGTTTTGCCCAGCATTTGCATAGGCCTTTGAAGATAAGTTTGTTCTAGTTGACTTCACAACGTATGGAAGAACTTGCAAGAAGCTGAATTTTATGGAATTTGAAAACTATCTAAGTGGAAAGAATACGTGCTTTGGAGTTAGGTATATCTGAACTAGATTCCCAGGTCTGTCCTACATTACTGTGTGACCTTGGGAAAATTAGTTAGCCTTTTTGGGGCTTTTTCTCATTTGTAAAATGTGTAATATATTGCTCAAAAGATTAAGGGGAAAACGTAGAAAATGCACTTATTCTGGGAATTGGCATACCAGGCTCTAAATAAACACTGGGTTCCTTCAATATCTCTTGTGAGGCATATTAGGTACTAATATTTCATTTTACTTTGTACCAGGTTCTACTTAGCACCATTAAAAAATTGTTTCATGAAGCCATTTATTTCATGTAAGTTTGGCCATTTTATGTAGTTTCTTTTTTTTTTCGTTTTTATTGAGATATAATTTACATACCATCAAATTCATGCTTTTGAGGTATTTTAGTGATTTTTATTTTAAAAATGTGCAAACCATTTAATTCCATAACATTTAATAACTCCCAAAAGACCATTAGAAATCATCTGCCATTCTGTCCTTCTCCAGGCCCCTGGCAACCACTCACTGATCTACTTTATTTTTCTAAATATTTGCTTGTCCTAAACACTTTATATAAATGGAATCATGCAATCTGTGGTCTTTTGTGTTTGGATTCTTTCACTTAGCATATGTTTTCAAGGTTCATTCATGTTATAGCATGTATGTACATAGCATTAGTACTTTATACCACCTTTTTATTGCTATACTACCTTTCCATTGCATGAATATACCACATTTTTGTTTATCCATTCATCAGTTGGTGGACATTTGGATTGTTTCCACTATTTGGCTGTTGTGAATAATGCTGCTACGAACATTGATGTACGTGTTTTCTGTGGTCGTGTATTTTCATTTCTCTTGGGTATAACCTAGGAGTGGAGTTTCTGGATGATATAGTAACGCTATGTTCACTGTTAGAGGAACTGCTGGATTGTTTTCCAGGTGGCTGCACTATTTTATATTTCCACCAGCAATGCATAATAGTTCCAGTTTCTCCAAATTCTTGCCAACACTAGTTATTACCTTTTTTATTATAGCATTATTGTTTGTCTTTCTGATTACAGCCATACTAATTGGTATGAAGTGGTTTTTATTTGCATTTCCCTGGTGACTAATGATGCTGAGCATCTTTTCATGTGCTTATTGGCCTTTTGTATATCTTCTTTAGAGAAGTTTCTATTCAAATCAGTTTCTTTTCTTTTTACACTATCTCCTCTTGTTTTAAATTTTGTTGTTTTTCTTTATACTGCTAGTTTTCTGGTTATTCCCAAGTGGACACAGAAGTGGGGTTTGAGTGAGGTACCAGTTTCTTACCTGCATGCCATTTTCCTTTTTGAGAGAGAGAGGCGGGTGAAGGTGGCGGTGGGGGAGGGGCAGAGGGAGAGGGAGAGAATCTTAAGCAGGCTCCATGACTAGTACGGTGTGAGGCTCCATTTCAGAACCCTGAGATCAAGCCAAGACCAAGAGTTGGATGCTTAACTGACTGAGCCACCCAGGTGCCCCTCCTGCATGCTGTTTTGAAGGCAAGAACCCTGAACTTTGAGCCTTAGATCTGGGGCCTAGACCTGGCTCTGCCACACCTGTCTAAGAGACCTAGGACAAGTAGTTGTGAATCTCAGCCTCCTCACCCAGTTCAACCAAATTTATTCTTCTTAATCCACAAAATGTGGTATTGAGCACCAGCTATGGCTCAGATGTGGTGCAAGTTCCTGAGAAACAAAGAAGAATAAGGCTTGGCTCCTGTGTCTGATGTCTCTTGATATCTAGACATATTTAATTTAAAAAAAAATTTGAGAGAGCTTGAGTCATGGGGGGGAGAGGAGGATGGTGCAGAGGGAAAGGGAGAGAGAGAGAATCTTAAGCAGGCTCTACCCCCAGTGTGGAGCCTAACACAGGGCTTGATCTCATGACCCTGAGATAATGACCTGAGCTGAAATCAAGAGTTGAACGCTTAACTTACTGCACCACACAGGCACCCCAACATCTAGACATATTTAAATGGATATTATAATGTAACAAGATGCAGTTACGGGGAGAGAATCAAATACTGTGGAAGATCCAACAAAGGGGCAGCTTGCTGTCTCTGAGGCCATCTGAGGTGACTTCAGGAAAAAGTGTATCTGAAGTGTTTTCCCACATTAAAATTCCCTGAATCTAGGATATCCTTCTCTTTCAGTGTGCATATTTTGTTGTATTAAATAGAGAGATTTTATTTGTACATCAAAATATACATACCTCCAATTATTAATGTTTATTGAGTTCATTAGAAAAACTAACAATAGAGTGCTCTCCAGTTTTTGACTCCCAGTGGTGGAATCAAGCTTCGTCTTTGTATTTAGGTCTCTAGTGTATGTTGGATGAATGAATCATTTTAGATAGAAGGGGAAATTACAGACTAAAATTTTGGAGGCCTTAAGTATAATTTTTCTTTTCACACTTGAACTTCAAATAATAATAATAATGTTCACTTTCAGGGCACTTCAATCCTTAATAGGAAAAATTCAGCTTCCTTATGGAGAATTCTATAATACTCATTGTTAGCAAGTAGTTATGATTCCCTCTTATCTGATTAGAAAGTCCTTTACTCGTTTAGCCGAACTGACTACAAATTTTTTCCATTTCCTCAAATATTACAAGATCCTTTTAGATTGAAAAGTTTAGAGTTTGTAAGTGGAGGAAAGCTTTGGAGTCACTTAAAATTTCAGCTGTTCATTTTATAGAAGAGCAACTGAACATCAGTTATGTCAGATGATATTGTCCAGTATCCTGGCATCCAATCTCCCCTTTTATGGGCTCCTCTTTTTTTTTTTTTTAAGATTTTATTTATTTATTTATTTGAGAGAGAGAGAGAGAGAGAGCATGAGGGGGGAAGGGTCAGAAGGAGAAGCAGACTCCCTGCTGAGCAGGGAGCCCGATGGAGGACTTGATCCTGGGACTCCAGGATCATGACCTGAGCCGAAGGCAGTCGCTTAACCAACTGAGCCACCCAGGAGCCCCATATGGGCTCTTTTTTCTCACATATTCTTTTTGCTTTCTTTCAAAAAAGAAAAAAAAATCAAATTAAGACTAAATAAGCGGTCTGAACAAAAGTGAAGTCTTTAACATTTTTTAAATTGGCTTGAGGTATACAAAAGTGTATTTTGAGCACTCAGATGCTTTAATGGACTTCCAAAAAGTCTTCCTAAGGCTAAATTTGTTAATAAAAAGCTGGAGCTGCCATAACAAAATACCATAGACTGAGTGGCTTGGACAACAGAAATTTATTTTCTTACATTTCTGGGGGCTGAAAGTCTGAGATCATGGTCAGGTTTTGGTGAGGGCCCTCTTCTTGGCTCGCTGATGGCTGCCTCCTTGCTGTGTCCTCACATAGTAGAGAGGGATTTTTTTCTTCTCCCTCTCCTTATAAGACCACTAACCCTACTACATAAAGAACCCTCCCTTATGAACTCATTGAACCCCAAAGTATTATCTCCAAGTTCAGTCACTTTGAGGATTAGGGCTTCAACAAAAGAATTTGAAGGGGGATACAATTCAGCCCATAGCACTAATGGACTCATTCTTTAGTTTAACATTTCCTCCCTCCTTCCTCCCTCTCTTCTCTTCTCTTCTCTTCTCTTCTCTTCTCTTCTCTTCTCTTCTCTTCTCTTCTCTTCTCTTCTCCTTCTCTTCTCTTCATCTTTCTTTCTCTTTCTTTTTCTTTCTTTCTTTCTTTCTTTCTTTCTTTCTTTCTCTCTCTTTCTTTTCTTTTTTCTTTTCTCTTCTCCTTCCTTCCTTCTCTCCCTTCCTTTCTTACTTCTTTCTCTTCTCTTTCTTCCCTTCTCTTCCCTTTCCTTCCCTTCTCTTCTCTTCCCTT
The DNA here is from genome assembly GCF_002007445.2 of Ailuropoda melanoleuca. Classification (NCBI taxonomy): domain Eukaryota; kingdom Metazoa; phylum Chordata; class Mammalia; order Carnivora; family Ursidae; genus Ailuropoda; species Ailuropoda melanoleuca. The sequence goes on along the minus strand of NC_048218.1, from coordinate 44,845,814 downwards.
CCCGTTCCTTCCCTTCCCTTCCCTTTCCTTTCCTTTCCTTTCCTTTCCTTTCCTTTCCTTTCCTTTCCTTTCCTTTCCTTTCCTTTCCTTTCCTTTCCTTCTTCCCTCCCATCTTTCTTTCTTCCTTCCTCCCCCTCCCTCTCTCCCTCCCTCTCTTTCTTCCTTCCTTCCTTCCTCTCCCTCTTCCTTTCTTTTTCTTTCTTTCTTTCTTTCTTTCTTTCTTTCTTTCTTTCTTCACTCTTTCTCTCCTTCCTTCCTTCCTCCCTCCTTCTTTATCCCTTCCTCCCTCCCTCCCTCCTTACCTCCCTCCCTCTTTCTTTCGTTTGTTTCTTTCTTTCTTCTCTCCTTCCTTCCTCCCTCCCTCCCTCTTTCTTTCTTTCTTTCTTTCTTTCTTTTTCTTTCTTTCTTTCTTTCTTTCTTTTCTCCTTCCTTTTCTTTTTCTCTTTTCTTTTCTTTTCTTTTCTTTTCTTTTCTTTTCTTTTTTCTTTCTCTTCCAAACATGCTTTGATTATGTCTGTGTATAATAACTAACATACATATTACTATTTCCTAACGAAAGTTTAAATATTGTTTCTAATCACCTTGGAGCTTCTATTTGAACTGCTAACATGAAAGATAGCTAAACCAGGGCACCAAAAATGTTATTATTATAGTAACTAAGCATTGGCTCTGTTGTTATTCAGAATGCTCAAGCAGGATCTAGTTTAGCCGAATATGTCAGGGACAGGCTAGAGGAGATTCTAGCACTGGATAATTATTCAAATAGATAATTTTGGAGATTACTTCCAATGTTAAGATTTTATGATTCTCAGCAGAATTTTGGATGGATTTTTTTTACCTCTTCTTTCCTACTTAACATTCTTGATGGAGGTGCTAACAAGTAACGAAATGTCCTCAAATGCAGAAGGGTGCAAGGACCAAAGCTAGGTTTCTGGAAAATCCACTGTCAAAATATGGATTAAGAGTTGGCTGCATTACTATTGATGGTCAATAAGTAATGATGATTTTGGAACATTAATATACTAACATTAAAAGGGGAAGATACTATTGCTACCCAAAAAGCAGTGATTAGTAAAATGAGACTAACACAGAAATAGCTGCTAATGGAAGAAGGCTTTATGTGAAAGGGACTGCTAACATTACTTATTAAATTTATTCAATATTTTGATATAAAGATAATGTAAGGAACATTACCATCTTTGAAACAAATATCATAGTTTATCTTCCTCAAATGGTATGTGACTATTATTTCAGAAATCTATGAAGTCCACAGGAAAGGTTATCATACTCTAGAAATATTTCCACTCCCAACATCTAGCACAATGCCTCACAAAAAGGAGCCATATGGTAACTATTGAATGAATTAATAAATCCATATGAATAAAATGGGTTACTTACTTCCCATATTTATTTAAAAACTATTCCTTTTTTGAGTGTATTTTTGAGAGCTCTGTTGAGTTATTATTGACTACTGTCACCTACACATATTTATAGTTTACAATTTGATAAGTTTAGACATGTACATTCATGAAACTATTATCACAATCAAGATGGTGAACATATGCATTGCCCCAAAATGTTTCCTCTTGCTCCCTTGTAGTCACTTTCTCCTGCTTCTGTCCATATATCTTCTCCCCAGAAAACCCTTAATCTTTCTTTTATCAATTAGATTTTATTTTCTAGAGTTTTATATAAGAGGAATCATACTATTTGTGCTCTTTATTTTTTTGTATGGTTTCTTTCATTTGGCATAATTACGTTGAGATTCAGCCGTGTTGTTGTGTTGTTGCATATATCAATAGTAGAGGGAGATGTGTGTCAGTTATGATTTTGGCAACAACTTCAGTAGGGAGAGAGTAGCTCATTCCACTAACTGTCCTCCTGTAAGTTGTGCTGGAAATTGCAGCCAACTAGAATCGTGGAGAAGCAGGGAACAGATGGGGTAAACTTAATGTGAGAAGCAAGTGGACTGAGCTGGGCAGGGGGAGTACTGTAGAAAATGCTTGTGGCACCCTGCTCCGATCCCTTTTACTAGGGGTATACACCAGCCCCCTGCTGCTGCAGACTCTGGCTGCTAATGGCTCACACCTGCACATAGTTCTGTGCATGATGATCCTGGACTGAGGGAGATGGCACTTTTCTCTCTCTGCCTGGGGCAGCCCCATGGCCATGCAGTAATTATGCAGGGGTATAACAGCTCACCCTCTTTCTTTCTGGATGGTATAGTCTTTTAATACACTTTATCCTCCAGTGCTCTCTGTGGGATCAGGGTGGGGCTAGACTTCCTCGAAAATCACATAGCTGACTTGCCTTTTCTTCTCCTTTAACCTGAATCCCTCATTGCTTTTACAAGTTTCTCCTGAAGAGTACCCCATCAGTAAATCATTTGTGCAGGAATTCCTATTTCAGTCTCTGCTTCTAAGGAACATGACTTCAGGCCCTCCTTTGTAAGCACTTCAGCTTGTAGTTTATTTAGTTACTACTCCTTTGTCAGTTATCAATTACCATTGGTTCACAGCATTCCAATAAGTTGTTGAACTCTCTCATACTCTGTTTTCTTTCCCATTATTTTTGTTCTTCTAATATGTACATCTTTTTACTCCTTTACTGCCATTTGAGCACGTTTTTGGAGAGAGGAGTTATATGCATGTGGCCAATCTTGTAAGGAAGTTTAAGCTGTTATATTCAGGTTTATTCTATATTTTCTACTAAATGTGCCATTTCCATTAGATACTAAAGATTCCATTGAAAACTATTTACAAGGAAAGACAATAAAGATTAGAAATTGTAATGCTTTAATTTTTAAACAAGAGTGTCAGGAATTCCAAGGAACAGTGTGTTGGGGTGGAGTCATCCATTTTGCTTTTAGGTTAGTTTTTCCAAGAAACATTTCATCTAATACAGGGAGATGTATGAAATGTCTGTCTACCTTGAACAGGTTTATTGATCTCTGCTAGAACAACAAATGCCAGCACTTATTAATGAGGTAAAATGGGTCACTAGGGTTATAATTACATGTCTCACTGAATTTTCCCCAAGTTTATTCAGCTCAGTATTGTTGTTTTAAAAATATTTGATTACCACGGTCACAGTTCTTGACTTGGAGTGAGTGTGTGTGTGTGTATGTTGTTTATGTATATGTGATGTGTATCACAGTGACCTGATGATGATTAGCCAAAGACCTATTTGAAGTTCTTGGAGAATGTTCTATCAGTTATTCGTGGGTCAGTCTCTACTGTATTGTGCTATATCTATTTGTGTATGTCTTGTCTCCCTACAGAGTTGAAGGCAAGAGCTATGCCTAATTTATCCTTCTGTTCCTATGGAGTATAGTATATGGTTGATATTCAACTGGATATTGGTTTGAAAAAAAATAAAACAGAAAACCTAGCAGATGTCTCTATTTAAGAAATTTCCTAATCACCAATGACTTGCAAGTTAGTTGTGGTTATCTCTCAATCTCTTATCTCCTGCAGGTAAATAGTCTCTCTTGCCTCTCCTAACACTTTCTAGTTCCAAATAAAATCGGATTAGAGATTGTGGCACAGCTGGTTTGAGTGCAAGGCACCAACGCACAGCTCAAGTGAAGTCACTTTTGGTGCAGCTGGCTGGTTCACAGTCATTCAGTTTCACTTCACAGAGGCACAGTATTTATGTTCTTCCTTCCACATCTGCAGAACTCCTTTCAGAGTCAATGAGACTTACAGGCTTTTAGCACACTGAGACATTGTATGAGCCTTTATTTTGTGCTTATTTTTAATTTTTTAAAAATTTTTTCCAAAGGACAGGAATAATATTTGGGTGATACACAAATACTGTTCTAAAATCTACGTAATCAAATAACTTCACAGTTGGAAGGAACTTTAAATTTCATTCACTTGAACAACTACCACCCTGTTTTACATATGAGAGAATTGAGGCTTAAAGACTTTAAGTTACTTGGTTAAATATAATTACTGGTAGATGCGGGATTAGTGATGTCATCTCAGTGCAGGCATATTTTAGGGAACTGATACTCAGTTCTCAGATATACATGTATTTAACAAAGCAGGTTATAATAGATTTCCACTGTATTCAATATTTAAAAATCTCTGTTAGCTGGAATATTAGAAGTTAATGTTGTCTATTTAATTTTTTTCTGAAAAATTAAGGATCAAATTTTTGGTATTGAAAATTATTTCAACATACATCAATGTCTGCTACTATTTTATGTCTGCATGAGGCCATAGGGCCATTTTAATCTGAAATCAATGAAGAAAAGACTTTCATTGCTCCAGGATCATTGGTGTGAGAATCTAGAATTAATTATATAGAATGCAAGAGATCATCCTGACTATATACTGACCCCAGGACATACATCTAGGAGAAAATTTTTAGACCAAATTCCTTATGTAAGCTTGTTTTGATGCCTTTAATTTTTCTTTTCTTTTCTTTTTTTTTTAAATATTTTATTTATTTATTTGACAGAGAGAGACAGCCAGTGAGAGAGGGAACACAAGCAGGGGGAGTGGGAGAGAAAGAAGCAGGCTCCTAGCGGAAGAGCCCGACATGGGACTCGATCCCAGAACTCTGGGATCACGCCCTGAGCCAAAGGCAGATGCTTAACGACTGAGCCGCCCAGGCGCCCTGATGCCTTTAATTTTTCTGACAAAATGTTGAAGCTGTTACAAAAATGTTTGAATTGTTTGAAAGTCAGAATTATGAAGATCTGCTAATTTATGAGCAGTTCTAAATGTTAATGAATGACTTTTGATCATGCTCGTGCCCCAGAGGGTTTTCATCTGTACCCTGATATTTTTTAAGACCTCACTCACATGTCTTGTTTGTCAACATTAATTTCTTTCTAAAATATCAGGAATAGAATATACTGGAAAGTCAGAAAGGACTAGCAATGACAGTATCAAGGGCAACATTGGTGAAGTCCAGAGATAGCAAATAGGTATCTTGAGTTAAAGTCAGTAAGAAATGGGAGTGCAGAGACAGTGAACCCAGGCCAAGTAATACAGAGACCCTAAGGACTCAGGGTCCACGTAGTATCAGAAAATACAGCAGTAGTAATACTGGCCAAGAGTCTGTAGAAGAGGTTGAGGATTTGACTCAAAAGATCTGAAAAGGTAGGACCATACACACCAGAAACAAGAATGAACTTCAGCGTAGATTAGGTATTGGTAGGAAAAATTTGAAGTAAGGACTGCTCTTTATATGTTTTCTTCTCAACACCTGGGGTATATGTAGTCCAAGTCAAAAGATGAGACACTTGGATGAAGGCAGGTGCGTGAGGGCTGAGCAAGATGGCTTCTAAAACAGGGACTGTGCTCTCTTGTTTCTTCTCTAAGCTCCTCTATTCTACACATTGTAGTTATTCCACAAAGTCTCACTAAGTGGAAGTTGTATGTGTGCATGTGGATGCATACACACATGCTTCCTTCAGAGGAACTCTGGACCAGACTCGAGACACATGTGTTTAGTAGTAAAGGGATTATTTGGATTAAGAATTTGGAGGCAATGCTTCCATTAAGTGGATAGAGAAGATGTGGTGTGTGTATATATATATATAAATATATAAATATACACGCAATGGAATATTACTCAGCCATCAAAATAAATGAAACCTTGCCATTTGCAATGACGTGGTTGGAACTAGAGGGTATTATGCTAAGCAAAATAAGTGAATCAGAAAAAAGACAACTATCACATGATCTCACTGATACGTGGAATTTAAGAAACAAAACAGGATCATAGTGGAAGAGAGGAAAAAATAAAACAAGATGAAACCAGAGAGGGAAACAAGCCATTGCAGACCCTTAATCATAGGGGAAAAAACTGAGGGTTGCTGGAGGGGAGGGAGGTGGAGGAATGCAATAACTGAGTAATGGACATTAAGGAGGGCATGTGATATAATGAGTACTGGGTATTATATAAGACTAATGAATCACTGACCTCTACCTCTGAAACCAATAAATACATTATATGTTAATTAATTGAATTTAAATTTAAAAATTTAAAAAATACTTGGAAAAAAAATTTTAAAATTTAAAAAAATTGGACACTAAACGCTTTACTAAGCCTAATTTACCGTAATTTTTACTGGTCAAAATAAGAGTTACCATCTTTCAATTATTACATGTAGTTCTGAGGCTTCCCACTCACTTTCTGTCATATGCTGTTCTGTATTTACTGAGGTCACTGCTGACTTGTATGTTCTTTTGTGACTCTTTTAGGTCTGTTGATAGAAAGGATTTCCTGGGGCTTATGAGGTCAGTGAGAATTTGAATAATGGAAAGAATAAAATAATGCATTAGCTCTTTAGAGCTTGCTTTTGTAGAGAACATCAGGAAGATGAGCCATCAATAAACATTTTCAAACAGCGTAGATTTTTTAAAACTAGAGGAACCATGTAAGCTTATATGGAAATGGGTTATAATGTTACAGAATTTAAGAATGTTACAGAATTTAAGTTGTCATTGGGACTAAAGTGGAAGCCCCATGAGCATGTGAGAGCCCAGCAGTTGTGATAAGAACTGTTTTCTTATTTAGTTCCACCACAATATTGTAAGATGTTTTGGAAAAAATTACTTTTCTGGATCCCAGTTTCTTTGAGACATAATACTTTTAGACTGAAGCTGTAGGGTCCTTTTCAGCTCTGTTCATGATGTACATTTTATTTTTCTCACAAAGTTTTGGCAAATAATGGATGCTCATTCAATTAATACCATCTTACTGATGTTGTCCCTCACAAAGCCATGTGCTTCTTAGAGAGAGAAATTGTCCCATGGGCTGGGTAAACAAGAGGAAAAGGAAATGGGTGAATAAATCTACAAATTGAGTGTCTCACTGCAGTTTGTCCTAAGGATGATCCTCTGAGCTCTGGACATCTGATAGCAAGCACAACTGCTCTTGACAAGTAAAATTGCTGGTGACAAAAGTTATATCAATATCTGAGTGAGATGTAGATTAGCAGTACCTGACTTCTTGGGGAGGGCTGTTTCGTGAGACATAAGGAAAATAAGGTCAACAGGAAGGGCATCCAAGTAAATTGGAATGAAGTCCAACCTACAGAATGTTCCCAGCAGAGGTGTAAGACATTCAGTTGTAATTGGCAGAGAAAGTATTTGCTCTCTACTTGAGAAGAGCCAGCAAGAACAATGGAAGGTACCTGACAAAAGAAGTGAGACATTCCAAAAAGATGGAAAGACTGATACTCTCATGCAGCACAAACAGACCCCATCCTCTTACACTTTATAACATTTCACCTCTTTTCTCAAAAACAGTTCTCTTTTTTCACTTCCTTTTGTCTTTCTGTCACCTCTTGCAAGACTTGAAATTTAGATTATAGAATCTGTATACCAATGAAAATTTGTACTTGAACCATTAAGTTGAAAGATGCTTACTCAGAGGCCACTGAGAGATTCTCACAACAGAACTGCTTCTGGGGACTTGGGAAATGACCAGTCTCTTTGATTTCCTGGGGAAAGCCACCACAACAAAGTCCTCAAGGTCAAAGCTCAGCTTTACACTGAACAAGAAATTGCAAATTTTGACTTTTTGGTGGGTTCACAGAGAGGTCACCAGGACTAGTTCCTACACACATTGCCAGTAACAACAGATTTGTCCACGATGAAAAAAAAAATCTCCAGGATATTCTTGCAAAAATCTCTGTGGATGAATTTAAAAACTTGATGAAATGATTGATCAAGTGGCCGTAAAATTTGATTAAATGGCTTGGAGTATAACAGCAAACATAAACTTAGGTGCAGTAAGGCAAGATTTCTCATTTCTATGACTTTTGCAATATTAAATTCATAGTCTTGTTGTTTTCCAAGGAGAGGCAAGTGATCTCAGGCCACTGCTTGTGTCTTCTTTGCCCTCAAATGTAATTTGATGTCCTTCTACTCTCTTGAATCTCTTTTCACTCTTCCCTGCTATTTCAAGCAGTAATCTCAATGAACCTTGGAAACCAGGTCTAAGCCTGCATAGACAGACTGTCTGCAAAGCTCATAACTTTGCTTCAAGTCCAGGTCATCACTGTTAAATTTGGGGCTCTCTCTTGGTCTGGCAAAGCATCACAGCTATCTCTATGTTTGGAAAAGCCAGGTTGTCTGAAAGGAAGCATTGTTCATTTACAGCACTCTGTTCAAAGCATCCTACTTGGAAAGGTTGGCCCAGGGGTCACTAGACCCTTTCCAACTACAACTCTTGGGCAGGAGGGTAGAAGTTTCATAGGTAAGAAAGTTTGTTTCACCCAAGAAGAAACTCTTTATCTTCTAAAAATAAAGGGATCCATCTGAAACAAAAAAGACTTTTAATTCAAATGTAGTTGGAAAATCTAGTTTTATAGCAGTGAGGGGAACCTAACCAACAGAGAACCCAAGCCCTCTTGGTTTAGAAAGCAAACTACCTTTGAAAACAGACTGTGCTCTTTCAAAGGGCCTGATCCCCATTGGATAAAAAGTCTTTCACATCCCCCCTCCCCAGTCACTTTAATGTAAGCTATGAGGAGAAAAAGTCTTTGCTTTTGTTTTTGTTTTTTTTAAAGATTTTATTTATTTATTTGACAGAGACAGCCAGCGAGAGAGGAAACACAAGCAGGGGGAGTGGGAGAGGAAGAAGCAGGCTCCCAGTGGAGGAGCCTGATGTGGGGCTTGATCCCAGAACGCTGGGATCACGCCCTGAGTCAAAGGTAGATGCTTAACGACTGCGCCACCCAGGCGCCCCCAAAAAAGTCTTTGGTTTTGATCTTAGTTTTCAGGCTTGGTGTTTTAATATATCACTGTTTTTAACGCAAACATTGTTTTAAAAAAGTTTAAGCCTTGTCTGAGTTCCTGGAGCTATAAGCTCATTTTGTATCGATTAGGGGCTGAGGTCTATGAGTCCTTGGTTGTGTTTTTCCTTTTGGTGGAGTTGTGATAAGCTGTTCTCCACAGTTTGTACTTCGGGAGTTGGCCCACTGAGCTCAGCTGCTGTGAGCCCCTTGCTTTCCTGGGAAGCATGGCAGATAGCGCAGCTGTGGAATGCATAGGACTGCTGAGAGCTCCAGGGCAGCCTGCTGAGAAAGTCCTTCTGAGGGTCAGTTTGGAAGGGCCCACAAGAAAAAAGGGTAAAGGTTAATGACTCCCTTTGTGAGGCTTCCTGGCAGTAGTGCTTCACCTCAAATGGAAATTTCAGAAGTTTCTGTACTGTTCAGAAGAGCATTCCTGAAGTTGAGTAGCAGAAAGTTAGGCCAAGCATAATGTAGTGACTTTGCCGAACACAGCTCTGTCTCCAGGAGCTCATCATCATCATCAAATAGCATTTATTAAAAGCCCACATGCATAATGTGCTGAACAAACCACATTAAACAAGCACAGTTGGGTTGCCCGTCCCCTGGAGGGCCACAATTAAAATACTAAGACACCAACTCTGCGTCTGGTAGGCTGTGTTCTGACAAACCAAGAACACAGGGAAAGGAGATTCTTACACAGTGGCTAATATTAATACCATTAATAATAAATTAGCATAGGTATCGTTAATTAAAAAGTTAAGTGCTAAGTCTGGTGCTATTTGCATATGCTTTTGCAAAATGATCCTTATTGCACTCAATGAGGTTGGTATCATTACTGTATCTTTTTATGTAAGAGACACCTGAAGCTTAGTCAAGTTAAATAATCTGCCCATGAAAACAAAGCTAAGGAAGTAGAGCCAGGACTTAAATTTAGGTTTATTTAAATCTAAAGATCACCTCGGTCCATATTGCCAGTTCTCAGAGTTTAAAGTTGGCCTTGAGTGGGTTAGTAGAATATTTATATTTGCAATATAATGATTTCTATACTTTTTGTAGCATGATAATTTATCTATGTCTTTAATAAAGTTCGGAAACCACCTCATTCAGCTCTCTTTATTTAAAACTGTACTGTTCCTATCATTAACGGGGCTAAGAATTTTCTCTGGCATGGCAAGCAGGGGAAGTGGGGTTGGTGGATCTCGAAAGTCTCTGATTAGAGTAGCTGACACACCAAACTGAATGAAGACTGATCTAGATATCTGGTCAGAATTTTGAAATGCATGCTTCCTATAATTTGTGCTGATTAATAACCCTCAGTTTAGAGGGAAGGATTGGATGGACTCAAGTAATTTCAATCTCTTTCTTGGATATTTATCTTGCTTGGTGTTCACTGAGCTTGCTGGATTTGGTGGTTTGGTATCTGACATTAATTTGGAGAAATTCTCAGTTGTTTTTTCCAGCATTTCTTCTGCTCCTTTCTTCTCCTTCTGGTATTCCCATTACACAAAAGCTACACCTTTCATAATTGTCGTACAGTCCTTGGATATTGTTTTTTTAAGTTTTTGTTTTTCAGTTTTGAAGGTTTTTGTTGAGATGTCCTCAAGCTCAGATTCTTTCCTCAGCTGTGTCTAGTCTACTAATGAACTGATCAAAGGGTTTTTTTTAAAGGCATTTTTTTAAAAAAGATTTTTAACATTTATTTCAGAGAAAGAGAGCGAGAGCAAGTGGGGGGAGGGGCAGAAGGAGAGGAGAGGGAGAATCCCAAGCAGGCTCCCTGCTGAGCATGCAGCCCAGCAGAGGGGCTCAATCTCACCACCCTGAGATCATGACCTGCGCTGAAACCACCAGTCAGACACTTAACTGGACTGAGCCACCCTGGCACCTCAAAGGCATTCTTTATTTCTGTTAACAGTGTTTTTGCTCTAGTTTTTTGTTTGTTTGTTTGTTTTGTTTGTTTGTTTCTTAGGATTCCATCTCTCTGTTTACATTGCCTTGTATGTTGTATGCTTTATCCATTAGAACTCTTAGAATGTTAATAATAGTTTTCAATTTCTGGCCTGGTATTTCTAATACCCTTGCCATGTCTGGTTCTGATGTTTGCTTTGCTTCTTCAGATTGTGCTTTTTGCTGTTTGTATGCCTATGATTTTTTGTCTGTAGCTGGACATGATGTACCAGGTAAAAAGAACTGCTATAAAATGAGTTTTTAATAAGGTGTGATGGGGTGTTGGGGGAGGGGAAGCATGCCACAGTCCTATGATTAGGTCTCAGTCTTCTAGTGAGCCTTTGCCTCTGTGGACTGTGAGGACTGTGAACTTCACAAGAATTTTATAGGTCTTTTTTTCCCCCCTGAGGTGGTGTGGGATGGCTAGAGTGGTCTGGAGTTGGGTATTTCCCTTCCCCCATGTCAGAGAAGAACAGAGAGCACTCTGGGATATTTCAAAATGGTTCCTTTCTTTCTCCCTCAGCTGGAAGCAGAAGAGGATTTTTCTCCCTGTGTTTTCTGAGGGAATCTGGTTGGTGTTCCTGGAGGTAAATCTCACAATATTGTGGGGTCCCTCTATGACTGGGTCCCTGTGGAGTTTTTAACTCTCAGACTTGTCTGTGCGGAGCCTCCAACAATTCATCAATTACAGTTCCATGTTTCCTTTTTTTTCCCAATAAAAATGTGTTTAGTTTTAACTTCTAGAGGAGAAATATAAAATTGACTAAAATTGACTAAAAAATTACACATACAAGTAGGAAGTCATACTTTAGGAAAACAATAATTCTTTTGTATTTGAGACAGAAGATTGTTAAATCTTATTTTTTTTCCTTGCTCCTTTTTGGCCTTAATTGTAACTAAGAAAATGCTTTTGGGGGGACCTTTGCCCAAGCCATCCTTTTAACTGTGGGTTCAGAATGAGAGCGAATACTTTTTTTGTTTATTAAAAAAAAGTGTTGGTGATTGAACTTGTTAGTTTGAACTTTTCCAGCATTTTTAGATTCCTCAGTTCAATGTTTTTTGTTTTTTTATTTTTTTTAGTATTATATTTTTATTTTTTTTTTGCTTTTAATGCATTTTTTAATATCACAGACTTTCTAAAGTACATATTTAAATACTTCTTTGTTTTAATAATAATTTTTTATTATGTTAATGTAAGTCACCATACAGTACATCCTTAGTTTTTGATGTAGTGTTCCATGATTCATTATTTCCGTTTATCACCCAGTGCTCCACGCAATATGTGCCCTCCTTAATAACCATCACTGGCCTATCCCAATCCCCCATGCCTCTGCCCTCTGAAGCCCTCAGTTTGTTTCCCAGAGTCCATAGTCTCTCATGGTTCATTCCCCCTTCTGTTTACCTCCCTTTCATTCTTCCTTTCCTTCTCCTACCGATCTTCCTGCTATTTCTTATGTTCCATAAATGAGTGAAACCATACGATAATTGTCTTTCTCTGCTTGACTTATTTCACTTAGCAAAATCTCCTCCAGTCCTGTCCATGTTGCTGCAAATGTTGGGTAATCGCTCTTTCTGATGGCTGAGTAATATTCTATTGTATATATGGACCACATCTTCTCAATCCAGTCATCTGTTGTAGGGCATCTTGGCTCCTTCCACAATTTAGCTATTGTGGACAATGCTGCTATGAACATTGGGGTGCATATGGCCCTTCTCTTCAATACATCTGTATCTTTGGGGTAAATACCCAATAGTGTAATTGCTGGATCATAGGGTAGCTCAATTTTTAACTTTTTAAGGGACCTCCACACTGTTTTCCAAAGTGGCTATACCAACTTGCATTCCCACCAACAGTGTACGAGGGATCCCCTTTCTCCACATCCTCTCCAACATTTGTTGTTTCTTGTCTTGTCAATTTTTGCCATTCTAACTGGCGTAAGGTGGTATCTCAGTGTGGTTTTGATTTGAATTTCCCTGATGGCCAATGATTTTGAACATTTTTTCATGTGTCTGTTAGCCATTTGTATGTCTTCATTGGAAAAGTGTCTGTTCATATCTCCTGCCCATTTTTTGATTTGATTATTTGTTTCTCATGTATTGAGTTTGAGAAGTTCTTTGTAGATCTTGGATACCAGTCTTCTATCTGCAGTGTCATTTGCAAATATCTTCTCCCATTCCATGGGCTGCCTCTTAGTTTTTTTGACTGTTTCCTTGGCTGTGCAGAAGCTTTTTATCTTGATGAGGTCCCACAAGTTCATTTTATTTTTTGTTTCTCTTGCCTTTGGAGATGTGTCATGAAAAAAGTTGCTGTGGCCGATGTCAAAGAGGTTGCGGCCTATGTTCTCCTCTATTATTTTGTTGGATTCCTGTCTCACATCAAGGTCTTTCAACCATTTGGAGTTTATCTTTGCATATGGTGTGAGAGCGTGGTCAAGTTTCATTCTTTTGTGTATAGCTGTCCAATTTTCCCAGCACCATTTATTGAAGAGACTGTCTTTTTTCCACTGGATGTTTTTTCCTTCTTTATCAAAGATTAGTTGCCCAAAGAGCCAAGGGTCCATCTCTGGGGTCTCTGTTCTGTTCCATTGGTCTATGTGTCTGTTTTTGTGCCAGTACCATGCTGTCTTTGTGATCACAGCTTTGTAATATAGCTTGAAATCCGGCATTGTGATGCCCCCAGCTTTGTTTTTCCTTTTCAACAATTTCTTGGTGATTTGGGGCCTTTTCTGGTTCCACACAAATTTAAGGGCTGTTTGTTCTAGTTCTTTGAAAAACATCATTGGTATTTTGATTGGGATGGCATTGAAAGTGTAGATTGCTCTGGGTAGCATAGACATTTTAACTATGTTTATTCTTCTGATCCATGGGCATGGAATATTTTTCCATCTTTTTGTGTCTTCCTCAGTGTCTTTCAAGAGTGATCTGTAGTTTATAGAATATAGATATTTTACCTCTCTGGTTAAGTTAATTCCGAGATAACGTATGATTTTTGGTGCTATTGTAAATGGAATCGATTCCCTAATTTCTCTTTCTTCAGTCTCATTGTTCGTGTATAGAAATGCAACTGATTTCTGAGCATTGATTTTGTATCCTGCCACATTATTGAATTACTCTATAAATTCTAGTAATTTGGGGGTGGAGTCTTTTGGGTTTTCCATATAGAGTATCATGTCATCTGCGAAGAGAGACAATTTGATTTCTTCTTTGACGATTTGAATACCTTTTATGTCTTTGTGTTGTCTGATTGCTGTTGCAAGGATTTCTAGTACTATGTTGAATAATAATGGTGCGAGTGGGCATCCTTGTTGTATTCCTGATCTTAAGGGAAAGACTTTCAGCTTTTCCCCATTGAGAATGATATTTGCTGTAGGCTTTTCATATGGTTTTTATGAGATTGAGGAATGTACCCTCTATCCCTACACTCTGAAGGGTTTTAATCAGGAAAGGATGCTGTATTTTGTCAAATGCTTTTTCTGCATCTATTGAGAGGATCAACTTCTTGACTTTTTTCTTGTTGATATGATCTATCACATTGATCAATTTGTGAATTTTGAACCACACTTGCATCCCAGGGATGAATCCCACTTGGTATTGATGTATAATCCTTTTAATGTACTGTTGGATCCTATTAGCTAGGATCTTGTTGAGAATTTTGGCATCCATATTCATCAGGGATATTGGTCTATAATTCTCCTTTTTGATGGGGTGTTTGCCTGGTTTGGGGATCAAGGTAATACTGGCCTCATAGAATGAGTTTGGTAGTTTTCCTTCTGTTTCTATTTTTTGAAACAGCTTCAGGAGAATAGGTATTATTTCTTCTTTGAATGTGTGGTAGAATTCCCCTGGGAATCCGTCAGGCCCTGGACTCTTGTATTTGGGGAGGTTTTTGATCACTGCTCCAATCTCTTCATAATTAATTGGTCTGTTTAAATAATCAATTTCTTCCTGTTTCAGTCTTGGTAGTTTATAGGTTTCCAGGAAGGCATCCATTTCTTCCAGGTTGTCTAATTTATTGGCATAAAGCTGTTGATAAAAGTTTATAATGATCCTTCCTATTTCATTGGTGTTTGTTGTGATTTCTTCCCTTTCATTCATAATTTTATTAATTTGGGTCCTTTCTCTATTCTTTTGAATAAGTCTGGCCAGTGGCTTATCGATCTTATTTATTCTTTCAAAGAACCAGCTTCTAGTTCTCCTGATCTGCTCTACTGTGCTTCTGGTTTCTAATTCATTGATCTCTGCTCTAATCTTGATCAACTGCCTTCTTGTGCATGGGTTAGGCCTGTTTTTCTGTTCTAGCTCCAGGTTCTTGAGGTGAGAATATAAAAACTGCATTTTAGATTTTTCTGTTCTTTTGAGTGAGGCTTGGATGGCTATGTATTTTCCCCTTAGGACTGCCTTTGCGGTGTCCCATAGGTTTTGGACTGATGTGTTTTCATTTTGATTGGTCTCCAAAAATTGCTTAATCTCCTTTTTAATTCCCTGGTTTACCCAATCATTCTTGAGCAGGATGGTTCTTAGTTTCCAAGTGTTTGAGTTTCTTCCATATTTTTCCTTGTGATTGAGTTCCAATTTCAAAGCGTTGTGGTCTGAGAATATGCAGAGAATAATTTCAGTCTTTTGGTATTGGTTGAGACCTGTTTTGTGTCCCAGAACATGGTCTATTCTTGAGAATGTTCCATGGGCATTAGAATAGAATGAGTACTCTTTGGTTCTGGGGTGTAGCATTCTATATATATCTATGAGGTCCATCTGGTCCAGCTCTTGTTTCTTTGTTGATTTTCTGCTTAGGTGATCTGTGTGTTGCTGAGAGTGGAGTGTTGAGGTCCCCTACTATTAACTTCTTATTATCTATATGTCTCTTTTTTCTAGTTAAGAGTTGGCTTTTGTATCTAGCTGCTTCCCTGTTGGGGGCATAGATATTTATAATTGTCATATCCACTTGTTGAATACATCCTTTAAGAATAATGTAGTGTCCTTCTGTATCTCTAACTACAGTCTTTAGTTTAAAATCTAATCTGTCTGATACAAGAATTGCTACCCCAGCTTTCTTTTGAGGTCCATTGGCATGAAAAATGGTTTTCCATCCCTTCACTTTCATTCATAATTTTATTAATTTGGGTCCTTTATTCTTTTGAATAAGTCTGGCCAGTGGGATGTATCTTTAGGTTCAAAATGAGTCACTTGTAGACAGCAAATGGATGGGTCATGTCTTTTCATCCAATCTGCAACCCTGTGGCATTTTATGGGAGCATTTAGGCCATTCACATTGAGAATGATTATTGAGAGATGTGATTTTAATGATGTCATGTTGCCTGTGAAGTCTTTGTTTCTGTAGATTGTAAATTTCTGTTCTGTATCACTCTTGGGGTCTTTTTACTTTTATAGAGCCCCCCTTAATATTTCTTGTAGGGCTGGCTTGATGGGCACATATTCTTTCAGTTTTTGCTGGTGTTGCAAGGTCCTTGTCTCTCCATCAATTTTGAATGACAGCCTTGCTGGATAAAGGATCCTTGGCTGCATGTTCTTCTCAGTTAGAGCTCTGAAAATACCTTGCCAACTTTTCCTTGCTTGCCAGGTTTCTGTAGACAGGTCTGACATTATTTTGATGTTCCTCCCTCTGTGCGTGAGAATTCTCTTCCCCCGGCCCCTTTCAAGACTGTATCCTTGGATCTAATATTTGTGAATTGCACTATGATGTGACGTGGTGTAGGTCTGTTCTCATTGATCTTGGGAGGGGTCCCCTGCCTCTTGGACACTAATGCTTGTTTCCTTTACCAGATTAGGGAAGTTCTCAGCTACAATTTGTTCAAATATCTCTTCTAGACCTCTCTCTTTCTCCACCCCCTCGAGGATGCCAATGATTCTGACATTGGAATGTTTCATTGAGTCAGTAATCTCCTGTAATCTACGTTCTTGAGAGTGGATTTTTTTGAGCCAAGTTTCCATTTTTTCCTTCTCTTCTACCATCCCATCTTCCAATTCACTAATTCATTCTTCTGCCTCATTTACCCTGGCCATCAGAGCATCTAGTTTAGACTGCATTTGATTCATAGAATTTTTAATTTCTGCCAGATCGCTCTCATTTCTGCCCTTAGAGATTCTATATTCTTGTTAATATTTTTGTTAATATTTTTTTCAAGCCTACGCATCATCTTGACCATTGTTGCTCTGAAGTCCATTTCTGACAATTTGGTTATATCCATATTCATCAGTTCTGTGGCAGAGGCCATAGACTCTGTATTTTTTCTTTGTTGGGGGGGATTTGTCCTTCTCGTCATTCTGATGAGGAGAGGTTGCGGGGATGCCCAGAGCCCAAATTATTGACCGGGACCCAGGCAGTGTGCACTTGTTTAATAGGGACCTTAGGGATGTGGGCTTCTTGATTTTTCAGCCTGCCTTCTGGGGGAGGGGCCTGCCGTGCTGATACTCAGGCAACCCTGTTTGGGTAGAGTCGCCATGTCCCCTGGGAGGGGGGATGGGGATGGGCGCAATGTGAACCGGTATTTCCGGGCTTTTGTTCTCTGACGGCTTTCCCTGGAGGTTTTCTGTGACTCTTCTGAGAGAGCAGCAGTGGCCATATCCTAGCCACTGTCTCAGAACAGAGAGATCATAGTCCACTCTCCACTGAGCCCTCCTGGCCACTTTAACTCTGTTTCCGTTGGTGCTGCTAAAAACCCCGCAGCGTCCCGTGTTGTGCGCCCCACAGCCACTCTCCCAGCCCTCGCTTCCAGGGCCAGCACATCTCTGTCCTTTGTGCTTCTAACACCGCCAGCCACTCCCGGTTCCCGCGCATGCTCCTGAGGTCCCTGTTTCAGTGTGGTTTATGCACGCTCTGAAGTGCGGGTTTTCAGGTTGGATGCGCCTGTGCTCCCGAGCTCCCAGTCTCAGTCTAGTTCGAGTGTGCGCTCCGGAGCTCTGGTTTTCAGTCTGATTGCACACGTTCCCAGGCTCATGGTCTCAGTCTGCTCTCTCACGGGTGCCGGTCCGGGAGTCTGGCTGCCTTCCCAGTGCAGGAGGCTACTGCTTGCCGGTGCTCGAGTGCAGCGGCTCCCTCCCCCTTCCATTTATCTTCTGATATCTGTGCTCAGATTCATGGCTCCCCGCTTCCTACCTCAATATTCAGCGCTGGAGATGTTCGTTTGTAGAGATCCAGATGTATTTTCCTAGGTCTTGGGCTGATTTCATGGGAGTTCAGATATCCAGCTCGATTCAGAGGACCAGCTGAAAAAAGGTCCCCTACTCCTCCACCATCTTTTTCTGACCCCAGTTCCTTGTTTCCTAAGCTGCGCTTGGTTCCCAAGGTAAGTCTCTGTTCCAGGAAGCCGTGACTCCCACTATTTCCCTCTCACTAATCTTGGAGGCAGTGGTTTGCCCTGTGTCCTCTCTTCTACTACAGATACATGATGAGTTGTTGAGTTTTAAGTCTGTTCTGCTTTTCGCTTGCTACTGGGACAGAGTGGTGGCCTCTAAGCTATTTGCATGAAGAACCAGCAACTAGATGCCCCTCCCCCCCTTTGCTAGTTTTTCCCAGTTAAAGTAGGGAGCTGACTGAAGAGTATTAGTTGATGTAATTGCACAGAACAACAGCCGTTTTGGAATCAGACCTTGCACCATTACTGTCCTGCCCTTGAGGGAGAACACAGTAAGTGGTAGCAGGGAAGATAGGCAGGGTTTATTTGTTTAGACCCAGTGTACCAGCTGAAAGGTGGAGATAGATTCAGGGCTGGGAAGGCTGTGTGACTAACACCATGCATCCTGTGAGAATTCATCTCTCAGCATGAGTTTGTTTGGTCCCTTCCAATTTTTATTTACTAGTGACTATATGATATTAATTTTTGCATTTATAACAGTTATTCTCATACCTGTTCATTATGTGGACTTCTATGAACAATTTTCCTGATAACCGTAATATTCAAATGCCACTTTTGCTTGAGCATGTCAAATTCCCTACTTAGAATATCATTTGTTCTCCTACCTGATCATTATACTGACTTTTTAAAAAAGATTTATTTATTTATTTTGGAGATAGAGAGTATACTGACTTTTATAAATATCTTCTTCAACTACAGTTTTGTTGCTGTTGTGGAAGTGTGTAATAAGTATTGTAATGTATCATCCAGATTCATCCTGTAGGTCTGTGGCACCCATTCCCACACCTGTGGGGAGTAATGGCTGTGGACACCTTACAGCTGAGTATCTTTGGAAATTTCTCTAGAACAAAGGAAGCTGCCTTGTTCAAGTGTCCCTTTCCCTGGAGACAGGTCACATTGATGTATGTGGGGGTACAAAGACCCTGCCTCCTTAGTTCAATCTGGAAAACTCTGAATAGCTCTTCTAGCTCCAGGACTTCTTGCAGGATTGGCTGAGGCCCTATTACAACTGTACTGCAGTTCAACCTACTCATTTATGGGTGTTCAGCCTGTGAGTCTGTTTGCTGGGGAACCCAGGTTAAATAACTAGTTGGTCAGTAGTGGTCTGAGATTCTACAGTGGAATTTGGGGGCTGGGTCAACTACTGGCAGGAGGGCAATGACAACCCCATCCCTGATGGTGGGTAGACTCTGAGCCTCTGGCATGCTGTAGCAGTGCAGTTAGAACATTCTCAAGTGGTGAATTGAGATGGGTTACAGTAAAGGAATATTCTGGTAGGATCAATGTCTCAGGCATTTGAGAAGTTAAGGTAAATCAGTGATTATTAGGCTAGTGGAATCAGCTGGCTTTTGGTATGTGTAAGCAATGGATTGGAGAAAACAATTAAAAGCTAAGGATGGCTAATCATGAATTTAAGGTGAAATGTGCAAAGCAGAGGGCTGCCTTGGCAACATACAAAGAGAATTTTATCTCCTACAAGCAGAGGAAGAGAAATTTGAGGATCAACTCCAGGGTTTGACTATGAGCATAGTGGAACTTCAGAGAAGGTTGAATTTTCAACCCCAGCAAGTCTACTTTAACAAGATTAGGGTCCTGGATAGAAAACAGTAGGACCCTGAGACTTGAAATGGGGACATCTGTGTTTATATCTTTAGAAACCTTGAATCTTCAGATATTCTTAAACTCTGGACCCACAGAAGTGGCCCATCCACACTGTTAAATGCTAGTCCTCCTTGCTTCTTGACAGACAGGATTTCAGAGACAATGTACACACTCCCTTTAGGAACTATCCTTACCTACACTCCTGGATGCCTGATCAAGAACTAGTGTTAATTCATGACATAACACAGCCAGGGAGTGCTGGGCATGGTAAGGGAGCAAAGAGAATATATATATGCCCAAGGAACTACAGGGCAAGGCTAATATGTACTGGCAGGAGCCAGGAGGGTGTGTGTAATGTATTTATATCCTGAGGGTGCTGGATCAAGGGGTGGAGATAGAACATCAAGTTGGATAAGGGAGAATTTATCTGCATGAGAGCACTCTTCCAGGTTATAGGATTTAACACCATATCAAGAACCTAGGAGATGGAGCTAATATGCTGCTCGGATGGCTCTTGGAATCTTGGGAGAAATGAGAGCCCACATTAAGTGAAGTAGAAATGTCCAGAGTCCTGTGGCAGACAGTAGAGGCAGGGATCAAAAGGCTGAGAGATCAGGGCCTGCTCGAGTAGATCTCTAAATATGTCTAGAACACTCACCAGCTGACTACACTCTATAGGAAAGCCTGATGGACATGTTATTCACCAAAGTGGTGAGGAATTTGGAAGACACACAACTGTGTGTCTGAGAAGCTGATTGATCACTGTCCTGTTTAAGTTCAGGCTGGTAAAAAGACCATGTGGTAGCACTTAACTCTAAACAAAGGTATGTGCAGTTATCATAATGAAGAGCATTGTCTGCTTGGCAGCCAGTGGGTCTGACCTGCATAGAATACTGGTGAAGGTATAAAAAAAAAAAAATCAGTGTTTCCGGGGACAGGATAGATGAGGAGAATATTACTTATAAGAATATTACTTAATTCATATTCACAAAAGAAATCAAGAATGGATGATCAAGATGCCAAAGCAGACACCCAAAGGAAAGTTATACTTTCTGGACCCACTGACACAGGAAGAAGGCTGATCCCCACGAGGAAGGAGCCTATAACACCATGGCAGGTAAATATAGCGATAATTCCTCAATCCTTTCCCAAAGGGACTTAGAATATTTACCCAGGTAACTGTCCATTGGGAAGCAGGTAATAGCTAGACACTTTAAGGACTAGTGGACATGGTGTCTGAGTTGACATGGATACCTAGATACCTGAAACATCATCATACTACCCTTGTCAGAGTGGGGATATGTAGAGGCCAGGCGAGAGATGGAATCCTGGCCCAAGACTAGATCACACGGATTCACTGGAGCTATAGACTCACCCTGTTATTTCCTCAGTCTCTGAATGTATAATTGGCATAGACATACTTGGTAGCTGACAGTGTATACATGCTGGCTTCTAAGCCTGTGGGGGTAGTTGTTTTTATAATTTCCACTGGGAAGATTTAGTGGGTGCATCTGAAACTGGCCTCCACTCCACTGTCAAAATGAATTAAAAACAATATATTTCTCGAGTAGAGGGGTGGTGACAGATATTAATGTCACCTTTGGAGATTTAAAGGATGCATAGGCGGAGCTCCTTATCACATCTTCATTGAATTCACCAATATGGCCCCTACAAAAGCCAGATTGGATCTTAGAGGTTAGTAAATCCAACCAAAGGGTAGTTCCAATTATAGCGTCTATATCTTTGCTAGAGCAGAACCTCAGGTACAAGGCCGATCTGAAAAATGCTTTATTTTCCATACCTAATAGGAGGATAGAATCAGGTCTCATTTGCATGAAAGAAACAACAGTATATATCTGTGGTCTTACCCCAGGGCCCTGTTAACTTTAGCACCTTCTGTCATAATGTGGTCCAACAGGACCTGGACCACCTGGAGGTCCCATAAAATATCACGTTGATTTATTGATGATACCATGTTATTTGGACCAGACAAACAAATATGTTGGAGGCCTTGGTAAGATACATGGTAGGAAATGACCTGCAGATTCATTTTCCCAGCACATTAGTGAGGTGACCAGGATATCCCTCCAATGTGAAGAAACTCCTGCCATTAAGAATGAAGCACAGTGCTTTGATGGTGCCTCTGGTTCAGAGGCAGCATATTTCACACTTGGATGTACTACCCTGATAACATTTCCCAGCTGACACAGAAGACTGCTTGCTTTGAGTGAGGGCCAGAGGAGGAAAGGCTTTGGTGGCAGCTCAGGCTATTATTTAAGCCCTGCCAATTGGGCCTGCATTTCAGCAGACTTTTTGATAATGAAGTATTTGTGGTGGGAGAAGATGTCCTGTGGAGATTATGGAAAGCTATTGTAGAGCAACACAGTGTAGACCTCTCCGGTTTTGAAATAGTGGCACACCATCTGCAGTTATTGTAATGCAGTAGATATTGTAATGTGTTTGCGGTAGCGAACTATAAACCAGTTGGAAATAGCTCTTGGTTTGCTGCTGGATATGAGTGGAGGTGGAGTGTCTTACCTTGAGACACAGGGTGACCTTGCAGCTAGAGCTGCTCATCGTTAGCAGAACATTGTCAGACTCTCAAAGCTATAAGGTCAGACAGCAAACAGTAATCCATTTTAAGAAGGGAGTGGCATATCTAGGGTCAGGCATGAGCTGGTGGTCCATAGACACATGCCATCTAAAATGGCGTACCAGAGCCTCTCATTCATTTTACAGTCATGAGGTGTTCTTTAAGATCAGCTAATGGAGGGAGAATAAAAGCAGAGCTTGTTTCACATATGTGTAGGCTTGATATATAGGGGCAGGCTAAAAAGGATTCCTGCTATCCTACTTGGGATAACTCTGACAGTAGTGAGGGAAAATTCTCCCAATAAGCACAGCTTCAGTAATCCACTTCATGTAGAAAGAAAAGCAGCCAGAGATAAAAATATACGTGGACTCCTGAGTTTAGCTAATGGTTTGATGGTTGGACCAGGGTGGGGGTGGATGTGAAGAAAGGAGAAATATTAGAATATTAAAGAAAAGAATGGGAAAGAGGCATGTGGGTAGAACTAGCAGGTGGGAAAAAAATGTAAAAGTCTTTTTGTGAAATGTTAACTCTTACCAGAGGGCATCACCCAAGGAATAAGTACTAAACACTAATGGACACATGTCTTGGCCAGTTGTTGTCAGCTATCCTTTGCCATCGGTCTCCCCAGTGCTGGCACAATGAGCTGTATGGTAGAGGTGGAGGTTATGCATAAGCCTAACAGTATGGGATCTCATTCACCAAGACTGTTAGAGCTACTGTCGCTGCAGAATGTCCAAAACCTCACCAAGACACTTCTTTCCTACATCCTCTGTGAAGCAAAAGCCTTAATCTGTGTGTGGGTAAAAGGCCTTTGCATCTGGGGGAAGTGAATAGAAAAAATCCTCTAACTCTGAGGGAAGCACATGTATATATTTGTTCCAGGTCTAGAACTGCAGCTGGAGGAGGGGTGGGAACACTGAAAATAACACGTACTCAAGACTCAGTGACACAGCGCATGTCTAACACTGAGTGTTCATCAGAACAGAGGCTCCCATCGCACCCCTCCTCCCCAAACACCAGGGCAATTAAGTGTCAAATAACAAATACCAGCTGAAAACTCCTGGCGGAGGGGGGTGTGTGTGTCGCAACAGTATGGAGCCATCCCTTCTCTAATCCCTAAATGTGAAGGGTAGGTCTAAGACTGAGGGATGATAAGATGTTAGGAAACCCCTCTAGCAAATATGTTGCTACCCTAAATACAAGAGATTGCTAGAGTATTTGAAGGATGAAGTGTATTGAGGGTAACCATAGCAATAACAAACCTCTGAACACACCCTTCTCCAAAGAAGATATACAGATGGTAAATAAGCATATGAAAATATGCTCAACTTCATTAGTCATTAGGGAGATGCAAATTTAAACTACAATAAGATATCACTTTATATATATTGGAATGGCTGAAAGAAGTAACTGATATTCCAGATGCTGACCGCGATTGGAGCAACTGGAACTGTCGGCAACCGCTCATAGATATGCAAAAATCTATAGTCACTTGGAAAACAGTTTTGCAGTTTCTTACAAAGTTAAATATGAACTTACCATATGATATAGAAATCCTTCTAGGTATTTATCCAAGAGAAATGAAAACTTGCGTTCACACAAAATCTGTATGGAAATGTATAGTACCTTCATTCATATTTGCCTCACACTAGGAACAACTAAAATGTCCTTCATGTAGTTAACAGATAAACTGTGGTACATTTGTACCATGAACTACTACTGAGCAATGGAAAGAATGAACTATGACTAATACAACAAGGATGAATCTCAAATTTGCCTTGCTAAATGAAAGCAGCCAGACCCCAAAGGTTACATGTTGTGTATCATATAACATCCTAGGAACACTGTATGGAGGGAAAACGAATCAGTGATTGCCAGGAATTAGGGCTCAGGGGTGGAGGCGGTGCATGAGGGAATTTTTGCTGTGATGCAACTGTTTTCTGTCTCAACTGTGGTGGTATTAAAAGGCTCCATTTATTTTTTGATACCCATAGAACTCTACATCACCAAGGGTGAATTTTATAGATTGTAAATTGAAAAAAAAGAAAATCTCAAATTGCAAACAAGTTGAGGTGACCAAAGGGAAACTTTGATAAGTTTAATGAGATAAAAATTTAAAACTTTACTAAAACATCATTAATATAAAATAAAAACTCCAAAAAATTAAAAGATGAACAATAGACAAAAGATTAATATAATTAATATGTCAAGATTAAGTATGTCTCAAATTAAGAGGCACAAAATAGAACCTGAAAATTTTCAGAAAAGGAAAAACAGTGGCTATTAAAAATAGAAAAAACCATTTTATTCTTACAAGTAATAGAAATGCAAATTAAAGGAAATGTAATATGTCCAATATCAAGTTAGGATAGGCTTACAAAAATATTAAAATCTAGGTAAGACTGGATTTGTAGAATTGTAAAGGGTGTACCTTTTTGGAAAAGGAATTTTGCAAAGTATGTCAGTAGCCTTAAACATATTTTTATGTTGATCCAGAAATTCTCCTTGTAAAGTATTCTAAAGAAATAGTTACGTGTATATAATATATGTGGGCTACATGTATATATACAAATATATATAAGAAATAATTATATTTATATACACACAAAAATGCCAGTGGAAGAGATATTTATAAGAGAATACATTTGAGGGGGCGCCCGGGTGGCTCAGTTGTTAAGCATCTGCCTTTGGCCCAGGGCATGATCCTGGGGTCCTGGGATCGAGTCCCACATCGGGCTCCCTGCTCTGCTGGGAGTCTACTTCTCCCTCTCCCACTCCCCCTGCGTGTGTTCCCTCTCTTGCTGGCTCTCTCTCTCTTTGTCAAATAAATAAAATAAAATCTTTAAAAAAAATAAAATATATTTGAAAAAATCTAATTTTTAAAGTAGAAAAATGTCTTAATTTAAGATATATTGTAAAATGGAGTATTATGCAAGTATATAGTGTTAATTTAAAGCACCTTAATGATAATTATGACATGAAAATAGTGAAGATAGAATTAAATATCCTATGTCAACATATGATAGACTTCACCAATGTATTAAAATTGGCTATCTCCACCTGGTGGAATCATAAGTAAATATTATTTTCCCTTTCTTTTTAAAATATGTGTCAGCCCTGCCCCAAAGAGAATTTTTAAATTTTTATAACCTGAAAAAAAGTACTTTAAAAAGTACCTTGGGGTCTGAAGAATCTTCTAAGAATCTTCTTTCTGGTCCTGAGCTACATTGATGGAGGTGAGGGGGCAAAGAGTAGCTCTTTTCCCTAGTTGTTCTAGGAAAAGCCTGGTTTTTTAACTTAACCACTTGGCTGCTTTGGCTAGTATAAAGCAGGTTCCAGGATCCTTTCTTAGAAAGCTAACTCAGTCTCACAGTTGTTATCTCAAACTGGGAAAAACATGGGGTGTATGGTATGGGACTGAATTGTTTTCTCTAAGGATGTGAAAATAGAAAATATCTTGTTAAAACTGTTTGGGGTGCAATCTGGCAATATTTAACAAAACAAAACAAAAACACAGACACAAATCTGTCAACCCATCAATCTCTATCCTGGAAATCTAATCCCTAGGAATGAAAGCGCTGGCATCTAAAGATACATATGCAGTCACTTCTGCTATAACGCTTTACTTTAAAAATGTGAATTTGTTCCAGTGCAATTGATATATTAGGGAACACTTTGAGCATAACATGAATTTTGCTTTGGCTTATGCACAATTTCCTTTGCAAGAAATACTAAGGGATGGCAGGAAACTGCACCCAGCTGAACCAAGCTGCCTGGGAAAACACAAAACACAGACATCTCATACATCTCCAGCTACCTCAGTTCTCTGTGTGTGTTAGGAGCCACACCCGTCCACATCTGGTGTTAAACTTTCCATCTGATTCCAGATAACCCTCCTTCTATCACTTCATAATAACTCACAAGCTACAGTGCTTCTGATGCCCACTTCCTAAAGCAAATTTCAGGTCTTTTTGAAGGTTGAGTGCTGTATCTATTGTATTTATGTATTTCTTATCCACATCTGTATAAAATTGTTCTACCATTGTTTTTATTGATTCCTATCTTTTTAAAAATGTTGTCCCCCCCCCTTTTTTTGGTATATTGTGCCTCTAACCCCATACCATGAGAAGCCCTGTAGTTTTTATTGCTCAATTTTGTATAGCCAGGTGATTTTTAGGGTAAAAGGGCATAAAATAATTAATTAAATGCAACTAGAGCTTTTAAAAATAAACATAATCCTAGACAATGAGGGCTTCTTAATTTGTTGCAGGATCTGGATTCATAAATAATTCCCTATAATACAAATCAGATTGTGACTTCTCAGGGGCTGATAGGCTTCCCCAAAAGACAAATGGTGTGCTTTAGGAGTGTAACTGAGGGGCAAATACTGTACTGGCTTAACCTCGAAGTGTTTTAGACATTTTGGGGAAGATGAGGTGCACATAGAAAACATCACGACAGAGAAGCATGTGACAAATGTTAAATAAGAGTTGGAGTGGGATATCCTAGGGTTTAGAAGATTCCGTTTCTGGCTGAAGTCTGTAGGAAAGCATCATGAAGGAGATGGATGTAGGATATCTTTAAATTATAGATGGAACTTTTATGTGAAAGTTTTAAGAGCAAGGTTTCAGGGTTTGAGGAAACAAAATATATGTTTTAAATAGTAATAGTCTGGAGGAGTTGAGTTTAGGTTTATTTTATAAACATGTGAATATCAACTTAATGTGGTAGCTAAGTACCAACCAGAAATCACAGATGAAAAGATGTGAGTATACGTGGAGGTCACGTTCTGATTTCAGGAAAAACCACATTAGCCACTTCTCTTATGTTCTCTCATTGCATTTATTAGAAGAACCACTCAGGTAGACTGGCCTTCAGAGTTCTAGTTATAAACCATACGTTATTGTCTGGGGCATTGAGCAAGGCACTTTACCTCTCTAGCTGGATGTTTCTCCTCCTCGAAATGAGGATGTTGAATAAGATGGTCTCAAGTTTAGAATTCTGCAGTTCTTTGACCGATAAGTTTCCATGGATTTGCAGGAATCGTGCTGTTTTATGCCTGTCTTTAACTTTACCAAAATAAGGGTTCTTAAGACCTGGATTTATTTGTCATAAAAGAGTAGTCATCAAATGGAGTCCCTTATTTGAATGAAAGGAGATCTGTGAACTGGCACATTCTGATATGCAGGCTGATACCCACCAATTCAGTTCATTCTCTTTGCAGGAAGAAAGTATAACCAGTTGGTGTAATATCATAAATTATACATTCACTATAGCTATTCAGAAATTGTGGAACTTTTTCCCCTTGAAATGTCGCAATGATTTTGACAGTGAAAATTCATTACATGCAGCCATGAATATTAATTCTTGCTCTCTTCCAGAGGCCACAGAGAGGCACCTACTCATGTTTCCTCTGTGCCCATGATATTTCTTAAAGACACACATACATTTCCCACTCACAATTTTGAAAACATTATCTTTAGGAAAAAGAAATGCAAATAATATATGAAAATCAGAATTATAAACAGTTCACTGTGTGTACATATGGCTTCTTATATTTAGGAAGTAAGTTATAAAATATCAAAGCTGACTTCTCTTTTGGCGTTAGTGAGAAAGGATTGGAACAAGCCTTTAATGGAAGAGTAATAGCCTGTAATATGTTTTACAAAGTCATTAGCAATGTCTTAATAGATTTATTTTCTATTTGAAATTGTCATGTTGGAGGTTAGGGTTAGGCCTATTAACCCAGTCTCCTTTTCTGTTGAGCGCATTGTAGTAGGTGGTCTCCAAAGCCTTTTAGCTTACAAGCTTATGATTCTATGCCCGTTATAAACCGTTTCCTTTCAAAAAGTCATGAATTTGTAACAGATGGAATATACATGAACACAAAATTTCTTCGAATGGCTCTCAGTTTAGAAATAGGTCTCGGAAATGTATGAAATTTGGTTTTGCATAGTTTAATTTGTTATGAATTCTTGAATGATTCAAAACATACTTTGCCATTCAAAACATTTCCAAAATGACTCCTAAACTGAGGAAGAACTTGTCATGAAATAGTGCAAAGTAAACATAAAATCATACCTATGCTGTAATAAACATTATTGAAGGGAGGGAGTGGTCTCTCTCAGCTAGCAAGTGAGGATATTTGTTTCTGGTGTTATTATTTTTGCTGACTTACAACGGATTGCTATGACACTGTTGTCTTTTATGGATTCTCACTTTATATTTTTGAGACTGAAATAGTCTATCAATTTTGGATTTAAAAAGAAGGCCAAATTCCTAAGTGCACATTGCTACTAGTGTTGCTGTAAGAATTAATAAATAACTTTTGAATCAAAATATAAGGGTACTTAGCAGTAGCCACAAACCAAAGTATCCTCAAAATTCAGTCTTTTCTTGTCATTGTTCCAAGTTCTCAGTCTAGAGTTAGGAGAATGCTGGCTTACCCTGCTTTCTGCCTATGATTTCTGTGTTCTGCTTTGATTTTCTTGTGCTTTCCCTCAATGCAAAAACTATCTGATGGAATACTTTGTTGACCCCTATTCTCATTTAAATGCAGATTGGGGGTTGGCTTCCACTTCCCCTTGGAGCAGGTATACCCCAGCTGACACTGATCAGGTGGCTATATTGGTGGGAAAAGGAGAAGAGGAAAGGATGTGCTATCCTGGGCTTTGCTGCCTGATTCAGAGAAGAGAGCTTGTCTGCAATTATTTTACATTGCAGCTTAGTGATTTGCTTTGTCCAGGCCAGTTTGGAAGCCTCTCATGACCGTTATTGTTTGTTTTGATTTATGTTGGATTGAGAGAAATGTTGAAGCTTTTATTTTATTTTTTTTCTGAACAGTTGCATGTTTGTGTTTCAGTTTTACTGTTGGAATTGTCATGCAGCCTGAGCCAAGGTTATTTGGTCCTATTGGCTTTTGATTTCACATATGCCAAGGAGTCTGAAGGAGTTCCAGCAGACAATTTGTTGTTTTTCAAAGTAGTTAGTTGTTTGTCAGAGTTCTGATCATGCCTGGAGGAAGCTCTTCTAAGGCAACTTGAGAAAGCTATTACAATAAAAGGAATTTGGAAACATGAGTTCTGTTGCTGGACTCAATCACTGAATATTTTGGATCAGGGTCTCCGCTTTCTCCCTCAGTTTCTCCATCTGGACTATGGGAATGTGATACAATACAGGGATGGTGTGATAGGCCATAAGTTTGAATTATAAGGTCTTGGCAAATATTTCAAGGTCCCTTTTAAAAGATGCATATTTGAAGCTACACTTAAGTAAGCAAAAATTATTTAAGATGTTCATTCTGAAAAAGCACCATAGGAAGATATAAACCAATAACCATGCCTGAAACATTATTCTAGAAAGCCAGATGCAAACTGTATAGAAAACAGAGTCAAGTGTGATGCACATGGAGAATTCTCATCAGACAACTGAATTAAATGGCAGACGGACATGTAAAGTCTTGGTATGTGGGGAGATTTAAAATGTAGGTGTTCACATTTAATGCAAGGAAGGTATTTTGTGGCTAAATTTTCCATTGATTTGGATTATTGCAAACACACAATAGCTACATTACTCTGCTTTTCCAGTGATTCTCATAAAGACATTTTGTCTCTGATAGGAACAGAAGTAAATTAAGTTTGGGACTAGAAATTTGGGCCTCGTGTTATATGGAATTCTTTACAGGAGTCATGATACTCGTTTGGCGATTTCTTTTGCACGTGCTTCCTTTTCATGAGCCTTCTTGCTTCTTGATCTGACCTTTTCAGTACCACATTAAACTGTCAGTTTCTAGTGCTTATTTGGAACATTTTCAGAGTGAGCATATGGATTTTATAGTAAGTCTTTATAACACCATTTTGACTCCTTGGTAACTTTTTCTCATCATAATATTATTTGCATTATATTGAATCACGTATATTTTGCTGGGCCAGCATGAGATTAGGATGTAATATAGAGAACGTGTTTTAAAACCATTTATATAAAAATGAGAATCTGGATGAATGCCACTGCAGTCTAGCTATGGCAGGATATATAATGCACGGAAAATAATTTGAAATGATTTAGTAGGAAGAATAAAACATCTTTACTGAAATCCAAGGGGCAAAGGAATACTTTTCACTGCAGTTTTTTAGAACTCAAGCAAAGAACATGAATATTTATGTACATTCTTATGGAATACATAAACTGATATCATTTAATTTGGATGTTCCAAAATAACTTAATAGAATACATGGACAGACAATTCCCTATAGTTTAGGTACCTAAAACCATGAGATTTTTATTTCTCTTGAAATTCTCATCTTTGAAAACAATTCTGGAATGCTAATTAACAGGAGGTCTGTCAGGAACAAGCAGAACGTAGATTTGATTTGGTTTCAATTCATTCATGCTCTACCCAATACTGGATTTAGACAATGAAAGGTCTGCCTGAGGACTGCATAGTGGTCAGGTCAGGA
Organism: Ailuropoda melanoleuca; assembly: GCF_002007445.2. NCBI lineage: Eukaryota > Metazoa > Chordata > Mammalia > Carnivora > Ursidae > Ailuropoda > Ailuropoda melanoleuca. Next base: position 44,815,085 of record NC_048218.1, on the reverse strand, counting down.
CCACCCACATGTTAGATGGTTAGTGGAATTCATGCAAAGATCATCTAAGGACCCCCACCAACAGCTAATTCCTTTAACACCATCTCTTACATAGTGATTTAGAATTTATAAAATGCTTTCATATCCATTTCCTCTTTTGAGCCTTACAAGATCTTTTGACTAAGGCAGATAAAAATAATCCAATTTTGTAGGTGGGGAAATTCAGGCTTGAAGAGACTAAGTAATTTGCCCATTTTACAAAACAGTAAGTGGTACCAGGGCTCATTTGCAGTTCTTGGGACTCTGAGTCCAGTGCTCAGCCTGCAGAAGACACAAATAAGATAAGGCAGGGAACATATCTGTGAATTATGGAAACAACTACTTTTTTTCATCTGCGCTTAATAATAGACTGAAGTACTCTGGGCCATCTTAATTACTTAAATATCCAGATGCTCAAAATTCTCTTTAGTGCTGCCTAACTGATGTGGCCACTTCTGTTTTTGTCTGAGGGATTGGAAAAAATCTTTCAGTATTCCAGGTCATTAGTAACACCAAATGTGCTAGCAAAAGTGTATGATAGCTTTCAGTTACAGAGTGCAATTCTTGTCAGGTGAAAATGGCCCCTGTTGTATTTGTGTTTAATGAGGATTATGGTTTGTTGCTGAGTTAAGGAACATAAAAGGAAGAGAAAAGCCATTGGCATGGCAAGCACTTTCTCTCTTCCTGCACGGCTTCTCCTCTTATCAACTTGTCTCCAAAAATTCTGGGCATGAAACAAAAGGGGTAGACTGGCAACTGCTGCTTGTGGAGTCAGAATTGCTTCCCAGATGGCCCCTTAAATTTTGATCAGTGCTGTCTCAACTTTTAAATGCTTTAACCTTCCTGCTAGAATCTTGATTCCTTCCAACCGCTACAATTCTGACTTAACCACCTCGAAATGCCATGCCGTATAACCCTGGGAAATGCCACTTAAAGCTCAACTATTCTTCAGGGGAATCTTATCTCTCCTATCCTGGTCAGTTAGTGTTTTCCTCCAGTGGGCTGTCTCACAGAAAGTAGGAAATCCACAGCCTTTTAACCCAACCTGAAAGGGAAATTTCCCAGTAAGATGTAAGGGAAGAAAGTGAGCCAGGAAAGAGGAAGAGATAAAAAAAAAAATGACTCTAAATGACAAAAGTAAGCAGTTAACAATTCTGTGGTCACATAAATAGTTTTGGTCATAGAAATTTAAAGAGAAATATTGTTCAGTTTACAAATGTCTGTGTGTATATATACACACACACACACATATATATATAAAGATTTATATATATATATATATATATATATTTTATAGAAAAGATCTTTGGGATTTTTGAAATATTTCTCTTTTACTAATTTGATCATCAATCAGTAGTCCAGAAAGTTAAAATATATGTGAAGGTAAAAGTAATTGATTAATTTTTCTTAGGGCATCTAATTTTCATTTCCTTTTTTTGGTTTATATGCAAATCACTGCATATTTTGCTGGGTGGGGTGAATCACAGGGAGAGAGGATATGTGCGGATTCCTAGCCTCAAGGTGCTACATTAAAGGAAGATAAGAATAGCTCAGTTAAAACAGATTGGGACTAAGTTACAGTAGTTTGCTGCACCCCCCTACCTCCCATCAGTTACCTGCAGTCAGCTTCTGTCCGGAAGCAGGTGATCCTTCTTCTGACTTACTTTCAGAAGGTCATTAGTAGCGTAATGCTACATCACAGTGTCTACACCATTCACCTCACTTTGTTTCATCACGTGGGCATTTTCTCATTTCACATCATCGCAGGAAGGGTGAATTCAATACAATAAGATATTTTGAGAAAAAGGCATGTTCACATAACTTCTTTTTTTCAAACTGTATCCAACTTTATTAAAGTTACTTTTCATAAACAATCACGGTATTTCAGGCAGGACATGGGCAGTCAGTTTTTAAGAGTATATAACAAATTTCACTCGTATGTGGGATTTAAGAAACAAAACAGATGAACATAGGGGAAGGGAAGGAAAAATAAAATAAGATGAAAATTGAGAGGGAGGCAAGCCATAAGAGATGCTGAACTGTATGAAACAAACTGAGTGTTGCTGGAGGGGAGGTGGGGGAGGAAGGGGTAATTGGGTGATGGGCATTAAGGAGGGCACGTGATGTGATGAGCACTGGGTGTTGTACACAACTGATGAATCAGTTCTACCTCTGGAACTAATAAAAAAAAAAGAGTATACAACAACTTTCAAATTCCCTTCTTCAGTGCACTACCAAAATCAGAAAGCCACTATAAAACTCAATGCAGTCTTCATGTGATGCTCTGAACAGGGAAGGTTTAGAGTGAGAGCTGACAGTTCACATTTGGCACGTTGTTCAACAACATTTCACAAGCCAACCCAGACTTTCAGGAAATGAAGTGAAAATGGCAGAATTATCAATCTGAAGATCCACAGGCTAAGAAAAGAAGTCTTTTGAGGGATGACATCTCCATGGTGACACTGCCAAGTGCAGATTACCTGACATACTGGGAACCTTGCTTGGTGTCAGGTTCCAACAGGTCTCTGGGTTTAAGGGAATCAAATCTATGATGAAGGCAGAGAGGGAGAAGAGGACATAAAAAATGAATTTTAGTTTTTCCATACCACAAGGCATTTGTGCCAAGGTGGCTAAAGTGAATCAACATCAAGGAATCCATCCTCCTGGGAACCAAGAGGAAGTTTCTCAAAACCAGAAGGAAAAGGTGTTTGCCTCCTGTATCAATATAGCTTCGGAGATATTCTGTTAGTGACATATGCCCTTCCCCCAAAACAATGAAATGTTCTGGGGCTAACAACATAGCTTAAAAAAAGGTAAAAAAAAAATTCTGCATTTTTATAAAACTTGATAAAAAATAGTGTTTCAAACTGTACAGTCATCAGAAGTACACAGTTATCAAACCTGCTCATGCTTCACTTGGCATCTCCAGCACCATCAGCTTTCTGTGTCTGGTCTGCAAATCATCTCTGTTTTGCAGGGTTATTCCCATCCTTGCCAACATCAGCTTTCCCCCTTTTCCCTTTGGGTACCTTCCCTCCCTTCTTTGAAGGGGCCTTTTTAGGTTTGGGCTCTGGCTTTGGAGGAGCACGTTTAGGAGATAATCTTGCAGATCTTCTCTGTGGCTCATCTTTCACCTCGGTTTTATCTCCTTTAACATTCTCTTTCCAGCCTTTCTTGGGCATGGTGGTGACAGCGGGGGACATAGGTGCTGGACACGGGCGTGCAGCAGTATGTGGGCTTTGGTCGGTACATGGGTCGTTCTCACCTCTTCTTCTTCACACTGTTCCACATAAATTTTATTGTAGTATACTATAGTTATTCTTTCATCATTAGTTACTGTTATTAGTCTCTTACTCTGAATTTATAAATTAAACTTTATCATAAGTATGTACGTATAGGAAAGCTCATAGTATATATGGCATTTGATTCTCTTTGAGGTTTCAGGCATCCACTGGGAGTTTTGGAAATTGTCCCCCACAGATATGGGGGAACTACTGTATGTGCTAAGACCGTGAAAGTTTACAGACCACAGAGAAGGGAGACAAGGTTCTGTAAAAGACATAGGCTTTTCTTGAGACTTACTAAAGGTCATGAAATTTTACTCATTTCGTTGAGTTTTCAACACTTTTATTTTTCTTCTACTTCTGTCAAGAATTATTTTCAAATAAGGGTAATTATTTGGAGTGAAACCTGAGATAAAGCAGATTCTGCTCCTTCAGCTGAATAAGTGTCCTGGATGCCAGGCAACTGACAGAGACCTCTGATTGGTCAGGCTGGTGAGATATCACTTGTGATCCTAGTTGAAGGGATAACAGCTTGGGACCCATGTTTCATTGAATACTTGTCAGAACTCATGCTGGGATTCTCAGAATCCGCTAGATGCCACAAGTATAATAACTAAAGACCTGTGGCCAGATCATTTAGAGAGCCCTAGAAAAGCAGACTTTCTCCATTAATGTCTTACATCTGGTAGGCTATATTCAGTATAAATAGACGTATCCCAGCACTTGAGAAGACATCTTTAAGGTTTCGAGGCTTTCTTTCCCTTCAATAGTTTGACTAAATTTTTATGTGTTTGTTTTTTCAATTACATATCAAAGGTGAAAAATCACTTGAATCACTAAACTAATTTAGCATAACTGGAGGTTACTGAAGTGATCTATGTCATCCTTCATCCTGCCTTCTGGAGGCAGGATTCATCAGTTGTTATAGACTCCATGCCTGTTAAAAAGGTACTTGTTAGTTTTTAGGACTTCACGGCTTTTTTTAAATAAAATCCCGTGACTTCCCTCAAGCAAGAAAATGATAGAAAATTGGAATTGTCTGTCATTTCTTAATTCTCAGACTCAAAAAGAGAGGCAACTGGAATTATCTTTCTCTTTCTGTGTGTTTCTGGTGTGTGTGTGTGTGTGTGTGTCTATGTGTGATACACCACAAAATTTTTTTTTATGAGGAAAGAAAAGAATACTGGTCAAATAACTACATAAGAAAATTTCAGGGGAAGATTTTTCGTCTTTTCTTTGGGTGGAGAGATGCACATAGATAGTAGTCTGTTCTATAAATAGAAAGAATGTTTTAGGTCAATGACTTTGTTTCTACCGTCATCTACCTCAGAGGAGAGGAGGACTTCCTGAGTGCAAACATATTTTGTGGGGTCTTTGTTGGGAAAAAAAAAAACAGTGGAAAGAATGGATACTTGGAAAATACATATTTCAAACAGTTGGACAAGGACAGCTGGTTCATTTTTTTCTTCCTGCCAAGCCATTTCCACTTACAATTCAAAAAACCACAGTTTGATATTGGATTTAGAACCAAGTTTTCAAAGAAACACATTGCCAGGGAACATGCATGGAATTCCCACTGATAATAACATTAAACACAAAAGATGGAATCTGACCGCCCACGATGGTCTCTCCTTCTGGCATATCAGGTAACCAGCTAACAGCATATCTTTGGACATACCAAATTTATTGCTAGACTGTAAGCTGCTTGTGGATAGGTGCTGGCTTGATTTATCTTTTACACAACTGTGTAAATAACAGATACTCAATAATTATCTATAGAACACTATATTTAAGTCTATAATTTCAGTGAGACTCCTGTGTTAGCAGGGTCTGCTAAGAAGCAGATCTGCTAAAAAAAAAAAAAAGATACCAAGACAGAATTAAACTTGCAAGAAAATTTTAGGGGAAATGCCTATGAACAAAAAAGGGGAGGAACCTGGGAAAGCCTGCGAGAGACTTCAGACTATAATGCACATCTGACCCCAAATGAGGGAAGGTAGGAAGGAAGTTTGGGTAGACCTTGGTGCCGTTCTAGACCAAAGTGCAATTCTTAGAGCAAAGTGCAATTCTAAGAAGAGTTTGGTGAGGTCACTGAGGAGTCCTCAAGACAAAGTTGTTTATCAGAGGAATCTCACATCTGCCAGGAGAAGGCCTGATTTTAGTGTCTCTGTTGCACTCAGTCACTGATTGGGAATAGCTGGTGGAAATTGTGACCTCAGAACAAAGACAGTAGTCAGATTTCAGAATGCAGCCCCAGGACTCTTAGTCAATTATGCTCCCTGAAGAAGGAGATCTGAGAGACATATTTTAATGGCCAAAACAACCCTTGGTAAAAATTTGTGCATCTTTCCAGTGATAAGTGAATTTTTCTTCTTGGACAAGATTTATTGGTGGTTGTAAAGATTAACTGAGATAATATATATAAAGTGCTTAGCACAACACATAGCACATAGTGATTACATGATAAAGGCAGCTCTTTTGTTATCATTAATGATATTACCTGTCAAACTACCATTTACTGAACCTAGTTACGTACTAAACACAATGATGGGTACTTAACATGCAATGGGACATAACAGAGAGAATACTTGATTTGGTTGTAGACAAAATGAAGTTCAAAACCAGGATGGGGCACTTACCAGTTGTGTGACCACATTGGGCAAGTTATTGAGAGTCTCTGAGCCTCAGTTTCCACATCTGTAAGGCAGATATAAAATGCCTGCAATATAGGGTGGCGGAGGGGTTAGAAGAAATAAAACAGGAGTGCCTGGTACATATCAGGAATGCTATGCACGGTTCTTGTTACTGTCATTTCCAGACATCACAGAACCTAGCAAAATTGTCAGGCCTGAGAGGCTGAGCTGTATCGACTATGTCACTAGGTCTCTCCAAGCCTGCAGGCTTCCTTTCAGGTTGGGCCAAAGGGAGGCCCTTGCAAGAAGCTGTGGGAGGGAGATGACAGCTCAGGAATATACCTCCTTGTCCCCTTCCCCTGAGAGACCTGGCTGTGTGTCTCTACCAAAACGTCACAATTCTTCGTAAGATAATGGACTTCACCCAATTCTCTCTCCTGCTGAATTCTGGTAACTGCTTCTTCTCCTTTCTCTTCACATCCACCGGTGGTGAGACCTCAGCTGTCACTGTCCCCAGATTATTGCACTCGCCTTTGTAGCTCTCCTAAGTCCACACATTAGTGAGTCATCTTGCTGAAATACCTCCCTCTGAATTAATCTACTTTGAGTAGGTCTTCACTTTCTTGCTGGGACCATCAATGGATTTTAGTTCCCCTTTCCTCAACCCTACATCCTCTCTCCATGAAATATATCAGCATTAGATGTTCTTTTAGTTAAAATAATAGCTTCTTAAATGGAGAGGATGAAAGACAAAAAGAGTGGTGAAGTGGTCCTATATTTGGAATCTGGCACCAAAATAACTGGCTTGACTTATGAAAAAACTTACAAGCTCTTTCAAAGAAAATAGACTTTGTAAACAACAATGCTAAGACTTAGGGAGAGTAGTGTGGACAAGAAACTCTACCCTTGCCTGCTGAACCCCTGGATGATTTAGGGTACATCCCTTAAATTCTCTGACCCTTAAATAAGAATGTAGGCAAATGTGTGGCTGAGCCCCTTTTGGCTGTAACAATACTGGCCAATAAAATGCTATCTATGGAGGGAGATTTCATTTTTGGGTTCTTGGAAAGGCACTTTAAAATTCTTGGTCAAAGAACAAATGTATCAAGGCAGATGATTTTGTCTTTTGCGTGTGCTTGGAATCCACTTGGAAGGATCTTCTGGCTGACATTGAGGACATTCCCAGGCAAGATCAGAGTGATTCCTGGTGAGTCCTTAGGTGGATGATGGGCTGGCAGGGATAACGTCATACCCAGGAAAGGTTTTCCTGTTTTTCCAGCTGGAATGAAGCCTAACAGCCCTAGAATAAAATAGGTTGAAATCAGTGGCCCTAGGTAGAAAAATGTTATTAAAGAAAAGAATGGAAAATCAGACACCATCAGTGTGAATGTGAAAGCTCCAGCCAGCAGACAATTTCAAACAGATTTGCAGAGAATTTTTCAAGAGCTATTCAGACGGGTTCTGTGTTTTCTCGGACCTCAATGACCAGACAAGGGGCTCGTATGATACCTGCAGACTTGAGATGGATGACCTGTTCTCACTCTCTGCTTTTTGGCATTGAGAACAAGCAAGGGGAGCTTTCTCCCTGGGTGGGAGATGTTTTCCTAATGGTTAAAGGAAAAGTTTTGGCTCCTGGTTTGGAAGTGGCCACACACCACCCTCATTAATTATGTTTTAAAGGATATGAGTGAAACTTTATAATTGAAGAGAAATTGGATTGCCTTTGCTTTTGTCTGGGGGAAGAAACTCCAAGTGCTCAGCAGCTGAAACAATAGATGCCAGGAATTAGAGGAGAGCAATACTAAAATCTGACTGAAAGCTGTGAATGGGGCAAAGTTTTCCTTGATTTTTCATACACTCCTGATTGCTTCATCCCCTGCTGTCTTCCACACATCACTTAGGCATCCTCTGTGGCTTGACTTTATGCTGCTATTAATCTCCTTTTTGAAAAAAGTGACAGACTGCAGAGCACCACACACTTTGTCATCACCACAGTCTAGTCACTCTCTTTCATCTCAGGTGCCAAGAACACCAAGCACAAGGTCCTTTCTGGAAAAATACAAGACCGTGTGTGTGTGTGGGTGACTGCCTTTGCCAGGGAGGTCGTGCTCAGAAGAAGAAGTATAGGATTTGGAGCAGATGTTCTTGTTAAATGTTTACGATCTATGCTGTTTGGGCAAGTCTCTACCTCCCTGAGGCTCATCTGTAAAGTGGGGCTATTGTTAAAACTCAACCTTGTGTGATTGTTGAAATGAGTAAATGAAACATTGTATGTAGATATACTTTGTGATTATGATTTACTAGGTAAATATTAGTTGTAATTAATATGATCCATGTAAGAAAAACACTTCCATTTTTTTCCAGTTGACCTGTTTCCACATTGTTTTGTGATACAGTAATCACCTTGGGGAATTTACCTTCGTGAAATTGATCCACTCATATTTATTAAGCATCTGTTTTGTTCAAGGTCTTTTGCTACATGCTCTGGCAGATAAAAAGATGATTAGCACATGGTTCTTGCTCTCTTGGATCATACAAACTAGTCAGTGATTTAAGACACTCAATATAGTTTTCTCACCACAACCTGTTTTTTCACTTTATGTGGCCCTAGTGGTGTTGTGATCATGAAGCATTCTCTCCTTTCCTCCCTTTCCCTGTTCTTGGAGTATTAGTTGAAATTCTTTGATTTTAGGCAATAGAAATGAACTCTGGCTGATGTGAGCAAAAATGAGAATTTGGGTGGGACATTAAGGCAATTAGAGTCAGGAAGGTCTTGGTAGGTTCTCTAAAAGCAGAGCCTGACACAGGGATTGAGGTGCCCATGGTTTATTGAGGGGTTGTTCTTCAGGAAAACTTGTAAGGAACGGAGGGAAGTGGTATAGGTAAGAACAAAGAGCTACACAATGATGTGGTCTTACGTAAAGTTTATGTTTAGCTTAGGAGGTGTATATTTTAGGATGGACTTTCATACCTCCCTATCAATCATTGGCTGCCTTGGAGTGGGGGATACTGAAACCTCCCAGGCATTTCTGAATGAGATATCCCAGTCAGGCAAGGGCAGTGTTCTGGAGAAAGTTGCAGGTATAAGCTGTTAGATGCAGCACACACAGAGGCTGTGTAGTAGATACACTGGCTGGTAAAGGGGATATAAATGGGATACCACAGCATCTACTATAGGAGGGCAAGAAGGTAAGAGTCAGGAAAGGTCATGACCCAGAGCTATCTGAGAGATATAGTGGATCTCAGTATCAAAATGAGTTATTATGGTATTAGAATGAATGAGCACCAACCACTTTCCCATTACTGGAATACTCTGCTTAAATTAAAAGTCCAAAAAGTGGGGGCTCTGATTGGACATTAGAATAGAGAAGTTCCCTTTTTCTGTGGGTCACTAATTGGGGAACATACAAAATAGGAATTGAAGTAAATCCACCTACAATAGGAGAAAATGAGGCCATTCTCCACATACTTAGCCGGGGACAAAGCTGAGAGAGAGTCTGAGATATAAATTTTCAGGCATGGTTTTACCCAAGATGAAGGCAGCAGCATTTCTTAACTTCCTAATTAGTCAATAAGCTCCCTTTTGGCTAAAACTACAATTTATATCACTTGCAATTAAATGATTTGTGGTAGGCAGAACATTTTGGCCCTCTGATGTGTGAATGTGATGTTACATAGCAAAAGGGACTTTACAAATATAATTAAGGTTACTGATCAGCTAGACTTAAAATAGGGAGATTATCCTGAATTATTTGGGGCAGGCCTAATATAATCACATAAACCCTAAAAAGCAGAGATCTTTCTCTGCTTGGTAGCAGAGCAGTAAGTCAGAGATTTCAGGTGCTATTGTTGGGTTGAAGATGAAAGGGCCACTTGTCAAGGAAATGGGAATCTTAGTCCTACATCAACAGGGAAATGAATTCTACCTCAAAGTGGGATCTCCCCCGGAACTAGATTAAATCCCAGCCCAGCTAACACCTTGATTTCTGCTTTGTGATCCCTGAGTAATGATACCTTGGGAGATGTTATGCCTGAACTTTTGACCCACAGAACGTGAGATAGTGAGTATTGTTTTAAGCCACTGAATTTGTGGTTATTTGTTACAGCAGCAATAGAAAACTAATACATGGGCCAAATAAATGGTACTGTTTCATTTGTTAACATTTATGGTGCCCCTGCCTTGTGACTGAATGTCTAGAGCCACATGGACACAAACCCTAAATACTAAAAGTAAGAAATTATGCAAGGCTCGTCTTAGAGGCTTTATGGCCTCTTGATAAAGAATGTTTGCTCCAGTCTTACTTGTCTGTTTTGTGAAAACTTCCTGGCACACGATAGGTATGAACTCCTATTTGTTCTGCTAAACTGAATGGTTTTACAATACTATTGGTTCAACAGTACACAGTGCTAAGAAGTAAAAAGCTGAGGACTTTATTGTACATTGTAAATCATTCTTTAAAGAATATTTTCCGGTTCCTGGTTTGTCTTTCAATCTATATTATAGGTAAAGATGAAAAAAAATCTTTTGAATGTGTAGGGTTTCTTCTTCCTTAAAATATAGAATTCTTACTTTGGTTTTGGAACTAAGATTACCTGTGAGCCCTTATGGCTCATGATTCAAATACCCCAACCATCAGCATATTATTCAGGCGTAAAACTGGGAGCAGATTTAGAAATCAGCAAACTCAGGCTTTATATCTGCTTCTCAAAAATTTAATATATTTATGCATAGCTGTGCTTTTCCCTTAGTGTGACTCATATAGGTGTCCAATCTAGTTACTGATATTTGTCCTCCTGTTATTGTTACAGATTGTGCAGTGTGTCCTGGTCCTGCCTTTGCATTTTGATAGTCTAGAATAAAGTTCACACATATGCCAGGCAGGTGTCTGAAGCCTGCCTCCTCATTCTTTTGATCTCCAGTAGTTCCAGTTATCAGTTCCTCTCCTGGGGCTGGTTTTGGGAACTTGCAAACAACTGGTCCTGTACACTTCACAATAACTCCAAACTGTCTCATGATTGGCTTACTTCCCCTCCTTTTACTGCCTATCTCTCCATTGAGGATGGGGATGTACCTTACATGACCCCAAGCTTCTCTTTCATTAGGGTTCCTGTACTTGTGGGGAAATGTCCAAGTGTGGAAAATTTTTATATCCTTGCATAGGATAGCTGATAACTGTTCATAATTCAGAGCTGTAAGAGTTTAGGGTTTCAATAACCTTGATCCATATAACATATCTGGGAAAAGCCAAACAAACAAATAAAAGAACTATTCCATCATGATTGATTCTGTTTTTACGATGTGCCACTCTTGAAGACTGCTGTCCTTGGAATTATAGCTTCGCATCTGAAAAGGGGCAACAGTGTTAAGTAACAGTTTGGGTCTCTCTTTGACATATTCCCTTGAGAAGTGTTAAATGTTGCCATTATCTTGACGTTCAAAAGCTAGTCATATGGTTGATATTTTAGCAATGAGATAAATGTGGAAAAATGTCACTTTTCCTTTAATTAGTTCTGTCAGTAGAAACTTGGCAAGAGATAATAGTAAGGAGATATTGGCATTTAGGCATGTTCATATTTACTTTTGTGATTTAGGATTATGATGACTTTCATGTATCCTTAAAGTAACCCTGTCTGGTTTAGAAGTTCTGAAATTACAGCATCAAACCTCTTTTCTATTCCTCCAGACAGAGACAGCAACATTCACCAAACATTGGAGTTTTGATCAGATACAACCACACAGCCATGAAACACGTTTTATTTTATATTAACCAACTAATATTTATGTTTTGAAAAATAGATTTTTTTTCTTTTTCTGAAAAAGTTTGTTGCATAATTTGATCTGTGTTTTTGTTTTGTTTTTGTTTTTTTCAACTCTTCACCATGTTTTGCATGATCAAAGGTATTGTTTTCAAACCTAAAATAAAGGGAACTGGTTTTCTTTTCCTGTCTTATTAGAGAGCCTTGAAACACATGTATGACTATGGCTTTTTACTTTTCTGGTTCAAATTACTAGAATTCAGAACTTAGCCTTGGCATTCTATTAGTAGAAAAAACAATGACGAATTAGTTCCTTACTGATTTAAAAACATCTAATTTTTTTTTAATGAATAATGATTCCATGAAGAAAAGAAGGTAACAGACATGCTAGTTAGGCTAGGAGAATCAACTTTAAAAATAATAACAGGTACTTTTTATTGAACTCCTTGTCTGTACCTGAAAATTTACATGAATAATTTTACCTTTTGTTTCTGTTAATATGGTGGGCCAGGTACTCAGGCAAACCCTTCCACTGAAAACTACTAAAAATGCCATATAATGGTGCTTAAAAGCATCAATGGGCAGGTGATAAAGTCAGGAATTATCAGGCTAAAATTAAGGCAGGTGAACATAGAAATCCAGAGAACTAAACTGCCTCTAAATTTTAGTTTTGTCCTGAGGATATTTACTGAACCTAGTAAACTTCAGCTTCAACTTCCTCATAGAGTTATGAGACAGGAAATAAAACTCAGAGGTGAAGTCTAGTAAAGAAGTTTCTTTCAGAAAGTGGGGACAGGAGCACTTTGCCCTCCATATAAAGGTGAATTGGAAAATGCTACCTCCCATTAGAGACAGATGCACAGAGCATATGATAAAGATGAAGAGACACAAAGGAGAGAGTGAGATATTTGCCACAAGATTAATTTGAGTTTCATAAAGAGATAATAAAAAGAATGGGAGAATTTTCCAGAATTATTGAAAGACATTGATCCTCAGATACATAAAGCTAATGAATCCAGAGCAGCTCTTAAAGAAGAAACATTCACCAAAACACATTAGCTTGAAACCAGAGAATACAAAAGACAAAATATCTGTAAGGCAGTCAGGAGGAACAAATGGATCACTAACAAGGGATGGTTGACAGCTGATTTCTTATAGCAGCAATGGAAGCCAGAAGCCAGTGAAATGTATCTTCAATTTGCCAAGAAGAAATAATCGCCATTGAGGTATTATTTTTTAGTATGCACATATTTAATTTTCTATAAATGGAAGCATACATAATGCATTTTAAAGTCACTTTTTTTTAAAGATTTTATTTATTTATTCAACAGAGGTAGAGATAGCCAGCGAGAGAGGGAACACAAGCAGGGGGAGTGGGAGAGGAAGAAGCAGACTCGTAGCAGAAGAGCCTGATGTGGGGCTCGATCACATAGCGCCGGGATCACGCTCTGAGCCGAAGGCAGATGCTTAACCGCTGTGCCACCCAGGCGCCCCTAAAGTCACTTTTTAAATTAAATTTTAATTTTCATGTGATCATAGATTCACATGCATTTGTGAGAAATACTACAGAGAGATCCCTTACACATTTTACTTTGTTTATCCTAATGGTAACATATTAAAATCTGTACAACCATGTACAGTAGCAACAATCATGATGTTGACATTGAAGTCAAGGTAAAGAACATTTCCATCTCTGCAAGGACACCTCTTATTGCCCTTTTACAGTTATACCCACTTCCTCCCACACTCCACTTCCTACTTAACCCCTAGCAACTGCTAATGTTTTCCATTTCTATAATTTTTTCAATTTAAGAATGTCATATAAATGGAATAATGCATTATTTAAACTTTTGAGGTTGGCTTTTTCACTCAAAATAATTCTCTAGTGATTTACCCAAGTTCTCAGCAGTATTTCACCATATAGATGTAACAGCAATCATAGTAATAACTTTAAAAAAAGAAATTCTTTTTTAAATATTTTTTAAAAGATTTTATTTATTTATTTGACAGAGAGAGAGAGCAAGCACGCACAAGCAGGTGGAGTGGCAGGCAGAGGAAGAAGCAATCTCCCTGCTGAGCAGAGATCCTGCCATGGGGATCAATCCCAGGACCCTGGGATCATGACCTGAGCTGAAGGTGGACACTTAACTTACTGAGCCACCTAGATGCCCCACAAAATATGCTTTAAAGCATAAAACATAATTAATTTCTTCCTTTGATAATAGAACATTTAATTCACTGGGAAAATATAATAATTTAAAATGTGTGTGTACCTAGTGACATATCTCAAAATGAATAAAACAAAAATTGACAAAACTAATAAAGAAATAAATAATTTCACAACTGTAGAAGGTATTAATATACCTGTCAGATGGTGCAGATAGGAAATCAGTAAGAAAAAGAAGACTTAAACAATATGATTAAAAATCATGTCCCAATGGGCATGTATAAAAACATGCCCACACAATGCATAATATGCATTCTGTACAAGAACACAAAGGACATTTGTAAAAATTGACCATATAGAAAGTCTCAATAATTTTCAAAGTTCTGTATTGCTCTTTGAACACAGTGCAGTTAAGCTAGAAATCAATAAGCAGAAGATAACCAATGAGATTTCATGTAGAGAGAAATTAAGAAATACATTTAAGTGGGGCACCTGGGTGGCTCAGTCGGTTAAACATCTGACTCTTGATTTTGGCTCAGGTCATGATCTCAGGGTTGTGGGATTGAGCCCCATGTGGGGCTCTGAGCTGAGTGTGGAGCCTGCTTAAGATTCTTTTCCTCTCCCTCTGTCCCTCCTCCCGGCCCTCTTCTTTCTAAAAAAAAAGAAAAATGGAAAAGCTGTTGCTACATAACGACTCCCTCTTGTTAAAAAAAAATGCATTTAAGTAAATCAATCACAAGTGAAAGAAAATGTCATAATGAGGTTAGAAAACATTTAGGATAGAGTGGTAGTGAAAGTACTGCTTTCAAAACTTATGAGATGCTGATAGAGCAGCAGTTAGAAATTTTAGCTCTTGATGATTATATCAAAACAGAAACACAGATTGAAACCCAATGAGTGAAATATTAAGAGGATAGGAAAAGAAGAGCAGAATATATGCAAAGAATCTGGAAGAAAGGAAAAAACGAAGATCTGGGCCAAAATTCATGTAATGGAAAAGAAGCATTTAATAAAAAGGATGAGCAAAAAATTTAGTTGTTTGGAAAGTCTAATAAAATTGACAAATTTTTGTCAAGATTGTTCAAGAAAAAAAGAACTGTCCCAACTAAACAATATGAGGAACGTAACTGTAACTGGCAGCATTAAGGAGATAATAAAAGGATAGTATGAACAACCTTATGCCAGTTAATTTGAAAATTTATATGAAATGGATAAAGTCCTAGGAATATGTAACTTAACGAAACTGAGTCAAGAAGAAGTAGAACACCTGAGAAGTCATCTTACTACTAATGAAATTGACAGGTAGTTGAGGATCTTTCCACAGAGAAAACTCCAGACCTTAGATGGTTTCACCACAGAGCCCAAGCAAACATTCACGGAAAAAATACTTTCAATTTTACAGGCACTATTCCAAAATAGAATAAAAGAGGGAACATTTCCCAACTCATTTTATGGTGCTTATGTAACCTTGACCCCCAAAACCTGATGTGGACAATGGAAGAAAGAAAAAAAAATTCCTGGAGAATCTCATTCAGGAGCATAGATACAGTAATTAGCAAAGCTGATTCAGCTATGTCTAAAAAATAATACATCATAGATACTTAGTTGTGTTTATCCTAGAAATGCAAGTTTTTTTTAAAAAATAGAAAAATCAGTGTTATTCTCCACATTAACAGATTAAAAAAAACCAAATAATATTGTTGTATCAAACTGAAAAATAATTGGATAGAACTTAATATCCATTCATGAAAAAAAATCCTCTTACTACACTAGAAATGAAAAGGAGTTTGTCATCCTTTAATTAAATTGAATTTTAAAAAAGCCTGCAGCACATAGCAAACTTAGTAATGAAACACTGAAAGTTTTCCCTTCAATATTAGGAATAAGACAAGTGTGCCTATTTTTATAAGTCTATTCAATGTTGTACTGAATGCCCTAGCTAGCAGAGAAAGTAAAATAGAAAAAAAAAGTCATTATTATTGCAAAGTACTAAGCAAAAGTGTCATTAACAGATATTGATTCTTTGCATAGAGAATGAAAAACTACAAATAAAATATTAAAATGAATAAAGCTTAGCAAGTTTGCTGTATATAAATTTAATTGCATTAACAAAAAGGAAAAGATTCTATTTATAGAAGCATAAAAATATAACGTATTTAGAAGTAAATCTAATAAAAGATGTAAAAGCCCTTTTTCGAGTAAATTGTACATTATCTCTAGTTTTTATAGCAGCTCCTCAAGGGTACTAATATCATCCATCAAAGAGGTAAAGCAACTTATACAGATAACCACATACGTGGGAAGTGGAGGTGGAGGGATATGAACTTAGGCTTTCCAACTCTAAGATCTGTGCTTTCCCGCATACAGTGTCCTGATTTTGGTATGCTGACCCCTACGTGACTTCTGGGCCTTGGCTACCCATCCCACTTCCTGGATAGAGAACAGTGACAACTTGTGTCATTTCCACGTTCTTAAACACCAGCTGCCATGTTCATGTCTTCATCTCAGGTTATTTCAGCCTCCCTTGAGGGTAAGATCTGGGTGTCAGCATCTCTTCCATGAGCAGGTGCCCCAGCAGCCTTAGCGTGGGGTCTGACCTTACTGGAAGAGAGTCTGCCTTGGAAGAACTGGGTGACATCATCCAGAAATGTGGGGGGAGTTGAAATGGGGCAAATTCTGACCAAGCAGAGAATACACATGGAAAGAAGCTTGCTGTTAATAGCTTGGCTTCCTCCTTCACCCTCCACAAATGGCTCCATGCAGACATGCTGGAGATGTCTGTCCTTTGTGACAAGGCAACCAGCTGTGCTCTCCTGTGAAGCTGCAGCCAGTTTAGTAATGCACCATTTTATATGTGTTCTTCTGTTTCCCCTGACTCGCTTCCTTTTCCTCTCACTCTTGCCTTCCTGAGATAAAACTTCCAAAGCACTAAAGATTTATCTTGGGGTCGGATTTCCAGGAAACCTGGGCTTTGACATCCATGAAGGCGCAATTTCTCCAAAACTCTAACAGGTGTTCCAGTCTATTAGTGGGCTCTGAAATCATTTTCAGTACATTGCTATCAGCATTTGAAAACATAATGAAATAGGAGAGAAGCATAATATCAGAGTGCATCATGCAGTGAGGTTAAGTACCATTTCCTAAAACTGTTATTTCAGTTATGTGTGTGTGAGGATGTGAGTATGTATGTATTGAGTTATGATGTTAAATGTGTGTTTTACAGTGTGTCATAGTGAAAAACATGTGAAAGCCACTGGTCTAGGCCAATGGGTGCATAGAGTGATGAGTTCATGTTATAACTGTGACTTCTGGTTGCACTGTCACAAATGTCCTGTGGAATTTTTTGGTGGCCTTACTCCTTACTTTAACAAATATTAAAATGTCAAAATAGCCTTCATATAATTTAGTTACATAGGGTCAGTTTATATTTGTTAGCTGTCATGTTAGAGAAAATATTTTGAAATATTTCCTTAAGGCTAGGTGGCAGGCTGTGTTTAGAAAAATAAAAGGGATTATCCAAAGAATGAAATTTAATAACGTCTAGATGTGTTCATGGTTACACAGGCAGATCGATTTTTCTAGTAACAATCATTGATAATCCGGGCAATCAACACAATATGTATCATATTTTTTCTTAATGATGAATATGTCTTTGAAATATATGCTCACCCATCCAAGTGCAATGACCTATTCGATCTCCTTGGAACATCCTGATTTGGAGAATGCTGGGGGGGAAATACAAGTCTCAAAGCTGTGCATGCACTTGCTGACTTTAAAAACAAACACCACAAGCAGGTTTTAGTTCGCAGTGTGTGTACTGATTTAACCTGAAGATACTAACTGAGAACAGCTGCTGAGTTGTACTTGGTTAAATATTCTGAGATAAAATATTCTGGCAAGACACATAAAAGAGAAAAACAAGTAAGAGAGTTTGTGAAGACACAGAACAATCTTTAAGGTATGATCCAAAAATCAAAGTAATGGCAAGTGTTGTCTTTAATTCCTCTATGTTTCTACAAAATCATACTAGAGAAAGCCAATCTGAATGGATTTACACACTGTTCAAAATTCAAGGACATGATATTAAGTTGCCAAAGCTCTATTGAATTGCTTTTAATTTTATAATAATTTCTATGTAGCCAAATGATAGGCCTAGCTTTCTTACTTGGTAGTCATAACACAGTAATTTCTACAATTACTGCCAAGCCTACTGAGAATTTAATGCATTTGGAAGTCCCTGAAGAGAAATTTCAAAGTTCATTCTATCCACACCCAGATGGTCAGATTGTTAAAGCCTGGAAAAGACAGAGATGTTGTTTATTTTCCATGTAATTATTATACAATAACTAGTGAGTACCCCTCTGTGTCCAGATAATAAAGGTTTTGTAAGGCATTTGGAATATTTTTATTTATTCACATACATTAGTTGTATGCTTAGTGAATTTAAAGAATAATGTTTAAAGGGAAGGATGAACACCATTTCATTCTTGGAGAGCTGTTTTGGAAGGTATGCCTAGACCAGAGGAAATTTAATTCCATATTCATTCTTCTTGCTGTGGAGTCAGTAGTAACAAGGCCTGGTATCATATGAAGGGAATACATTTTGCAGAAGCAACTCTGACTTAGGACAATAGGTCTTCTGGTAATCTTCACATCTGTGCAGCAGTCCCATTATGATTAGCTTGTCTTTTGGTATGCTTGTTGATCACTTCTGTGGCAGATCACCTTCCCTGTATTCATCTTCTTTGCCATGCTCAGTTTCTCCTATTAAAGGTCTATGGTTTGTCCCCTTATCCCCTGACTTTGGGATTGGTCATGAGACTTGTTTTGGCCAATAGCATCAGGTGCTAAGTCCAGTGTGCCAGTTGCTTTCTTGTGCTTCTGCTATATTTATGAGAAGAACATTCCCAGACTATGCTAGTCCCAGGAGAATGTTGAGAGACATGTGGAATAGAACCATCCAGCCAAGTCCAATCTGAATTAGCTAACTTCTAGTCAACTTGCATTGCATGAGCTAAATAAGTGCTTATTGTTGTATGTCAGTGATGTTTTGTGGGTTTGTTATGTAGCATTATTGTAGTATTAGTTGACTGACAGGCCCTCCAAATCCACTTATGATTTTCAAGAAATTTCATGGCCCTGTCAGATTTTGGAAACTTATCTTTGTTTTTTGGATGAAATGAGAGATTAAATTAGAACTCTGGTTTTAGTCTTGAGCTCTAAATCCATGTGTCACCTCTTTCTGGGGTTCACAGGGACTTCAAACAGAGATCAAGTCTTGCAGAGTATCTGAACACTTATAATTCCAAAATAAATGTGTTCAGGTTCTCTGGACAAGACTTTGTCTGTAGTCAGTCAGTTTCCATGGATGTACCTTCACTAGTTCCTTCCCTCTCTCATCATGTCTGAGATTACAGATGGTTTCATGTTAGAACCCAGCTGAGTTGTAAAAGCATTCAAAGACATTACCTCAAGTAATTTTGACATATGCAGGAGTTATCATTGGGTATATGGAAAATATCAACACAATTAGTATAAGTCTTGTAGGAGAAACTTTTTTCCCTAAGTGGTATTTCTGGAATTATCTAGGAGTAGATCCTAAAAATCTAGGATCACAATCACTATGCTGTACAGTCCCTACTTTGTAATAAGTTCATGATATCTCACAGAAGAAAGTCACATGTGAATGTGCCATATCTTGTCCAACCACAGATATGATGCTTCAGTAAAAGTACATGGTAAGGGAGGCCCTTCTCCATCTATTGGGATCTCTGTAGCTGACAGCCTGCTGACATTTTCTACAACACTTTTTACCTCTGCTTTCCCATTGAGCAGAAGCGGGTGAAACTAGTGGTGGGATTGAATATATCCTGGAGTCACAATGGTACCACTTGAATACTTGTGGAACATTTACATCTCAGTTAATTTGATTTGATATACTGGCGCTTTAAACAAGCTCTCATCATCACAAAAATGTATACGTATGAAACTAAAATAATTTCATTGTTATAGATCTCTGGAAATGCCAGAGAAACTTGTCCCTAAAACTCAGGGTGGAAAAGCACTATCACATTCATCATTCAGATGACTGTCTTGAGACTGGCATGCTCATAAAAATTCATATTCCTTACCCATACTTAAAGCAGTCCCTCGAATAAAGGTTCTGTAAGGTCTTTGATTGAGTTCAGACAGGATACTGGTTGTCCTTAGGGGAAGAGGTTTTTCCAGTGATGGCCCAAAGACAGCTAAGCCAGTGCCCTTGTACATTTTCCCCATGTAGGCTAATTCAGTCAGGGCCCTAGTTCTAGGACCAGAGATCTGCTGAGTTACGTCTCTGGGGGTTTAGTCCAGTAGTTTTCAAACTACAGACTACTTCAGATTTACTTCATAGGATGTTTGATAAAAAGTAAGTGCCCAACTCTAGGAGATGTATGGAATCAGTTTCTTTGGGTAGAAGCTCCAGAATATGCTTTTTAAAAAAATTTTTTTAAAATTTATTTTTTTTATTTTTAAATTTTTATTATTTATTTGAAAGAGAAAAAGAGAGTGTGCAAGCAGGGGGAGCAGTAGAGGGAGAGGGAGAAGCAGGCTCCCCACTGAGCAGAGAGCCCAACACAGGGCTTGATCCCAGGACCCTGGGATCATGACCTGAGCTGAAGGCAGATGCTTAACTGACTGAGCCACCCACGCACCCCCAGAATATGCATTTTAATAAGCTCCCAGAATGATCCCAACCCTGGGATCAAGACCTAAGCTGAGATTGAGAGTCAAATGCTTAACCAACTGCATCACCCAGGTGCCCCCAAACAGGGGCCATTCTTATAGCTGGACTCATACCACTGAGTCCTTGATCCTGTAACTATAAACTCAGTGTCCTTCAGCCGACGGATCTAGCTTCTTTTCATTTTCTGAATTCCTCCAAACATGTTCACATAACTGAATCCTCTGTTATTTGAAAGCAAATGTCAGTCTGCCCACTTGGCACTGTCTGGCATGGTCTCAGCTGAACACATTGAATCTGAGAAAGCCATTTGTTGTAGAAAGTGTTTTTAGCCTATGAAGTCCATACTGACTGTGCTCCTGCTTACTTTCCATATATATATATATATATATTAGACCTAAACATGAGATTCTAGAAAGAATCTTCAAGTGCTTTATTATTTTGGTAGAAAAAGAGAAATATATACTTGGAATTCCATTAAGACAGGTCACAAGTTTCTCCATGAGCTAGGGCAGGTAGGTTGGAGAATCTAGTGATTGCTCAGCAACAACTCAGTACTCTGTGTCATACCTGGAGAAACTAATGTTCCCAAAACAGAGTATCTTCTAGCACCCAAAGAGTCTTAAGTGGCTCCCTAAGCTTCCCCAGGGAACACTGACTCTCCAAGATGTAACATCCCTTGCTTCTGAACCACATTCCCACTCAGTCACCTGTGGTTGCCCACAGAGGGCATATAAGCCTGAGATGGGAATGCCAGAGACTATCTAAAATATCCCCCCAAATATGGGATATGTCCTGATACATGCTCAAATAACTCTAGAATTGCCAGTTTAAACTTCTAAGGTATGTCCAAATAGTACTGGAACTGTATATGCTGTTCTCTTGGAAGTTTATAGACGCATCAAAAGAAATTGTTGAGGCCCTAGAAACAGTGAAGTAGGTATTCCAGGAGCTCAGCCTTGACTCTATTTATCTACCACTAGACCTTGAGAGCTCTGAAAATATTATAGCAGATAAACTTAACGATTCAGCCAGACTCTGATATTTTTTTTTTTTTTTGCAGTTTTCAATTTGCAGACTTTATTTTTTTTTTTTAATTTTATTTTATTATATTGTGTTAATCACCATACAGTACATCCCCAGATTCCGATGTAAAGTTTGATGCTTCATTAGTTGCGTATAACACCCAGTGCACCATGCAATACGTGCCCTCCCTACTACCCATCACCAGGCTATCCCCTTCCCCCACCCCCTCCCCTCTGAAGTCCTCAGTTTGCCTCTCACAGTCCATAGTCTCTCATGTTTCATTCCCCCCTCTGATTACCCCCCTTTTCTTTATCCCTTTCTTCCCCTACCGATCCTCCTAGTTCTTATGTTCCATAGATGAGAGAAATCATATGATAATTGTCTTTCTCTGCTTGACTTATTTCACTTAGCATTATCTCCTCCAGTGCCGTCCATGTTGCAGCAAATGTTGAGAATTCGTTCTTTCTGATAGCTGAGTAATATTCCATTGTATATATGGACCACAGCTTCTTAATCCAGTCATCTGTTGAAGGGCATCTCGGCTCCTTCCATGATTTGGCTATTGTGGACAATGCAGCTATGAACATTGGGGTGCATATGGCCCTTCTCTTTACTACGTCTGTATCTTTGGGGTAAACACCCAGTAGTGCAATGGCTGGGTCATAGGGTAGTTCAATTTTTAACTTTTTAAGGGACCTCCACACTGTTTTCCAGAGTGGCTGTACCAACTTGCATTCCCACCAACAATGTAGGAGGGATCCCCTTTCTCCACATCCTCTCCAACAATTGTTGTTTCTTGCCTTGTCTATCTTTGCCATTCTAACTGGCGTAAGGTGGTATCTCAGTGTGGTTTTGATTTGAATTTCCCTGATGGCTAATGATTTTGAACATTTTTTCATGTGTCTGTTAGCCATTTGTATGTCTTCATTGGAAAAGTGTCTGTTCATATCTTCTGCCCATTTTATGATTTGTTTATTTGTTTCTCGTGTATTGAGTTTGAGAAGTTCTTTGTAGATCTTGGATACCAGTCCTTTATCTGTGGTGTCCTTTGCAAATATATTCTCCCATTCCGTGGGCTGTCTCTTAGTTTTTTTGACTGTTTCCTTGGCTGTGCAGAAGCTCTTTATCCTGATAAAGTCCCATAAGTTCATTTTATCTTTTATTTCTCTTGCCTTTGGAGATGTGTCGTGAAAAAGGTTGCTCTGGCCGATGTCATAGAAGTTGTTGCCTATGTTCTCCTCTAGAATTTTGATGGATTCCTGTCTCACATTGAGGTCTTTCATCCATTTGGAGTTTATTTTTGTGTATGGTGTGAGAGAGTGGTCAAGTTTCATTCTTTTGCATGTAGCTGTCCAATTTTCCCAGCACCATTTATTGAAGAGACTGTCTTTTTTCCACCGGATGTTTTTTCCTGCTTTATCAAAGATTAGTTGCCCAAAGAGCCGAGGGTCCATTTCTGGGTTCTCTATTCTGTTCCATTGGTCGATGTGTCTGTTTTTGTGCCAGTACCATGCTGTCTTTGTGATCACAGCTTTGTAGTACAGCTCGAAATCCGGCATTGTGATGCCCCCAGCTTTGTTTTTCCTTTTCAACAGTTCCTTGGAGATTCGGGGCCTTTTCTGGTTCCATACAAATTTAAGGACTATTTGTTCCAGTTCTTTGAAAAATGTCCTCGGTATTTTGATCGGGATAGCATTGAAAGTGTAGATTGCTCTGGGTAGTATGGACATTTTAACTATGTTAATTCTTCCAATCCATGAGCATGGAATATTTTTCCATCTTTTTATGTCTTCCTCAATATCTTTCAAAAGTGATCTATAGTTTCTAGCATATAGGTCCTTTACGTCTCTGGTTAAGTTAATTCCAAGGTAACGCATGGTTTTTGGTGTTATTGTAAATGGGATGGATTCCCTAATTTCTCTTTCTTCAGTCTCGTTATTCGTGTATAGAAATGCAACTGATTTCTGGGCATTGATTTTGTATCCTGCCACCTTACTGAATTGTTCTATAACTTCTAATAGTTTGGGAGTGGATTCCTTTGGGTTTTCCATATAGAGTATCATGTCATCTGCAAAGAGAGACAGTTTGACTTCTTCTTTGCCGATTTGGATACCTTTGATCCCTTTTTGTCTTCTGATTGCTGTTGCAAGGACTTCTAGTACTATGTTGAATAATAGTGGCGAGAGTGGGCATCCTTGTCGTGTTCCTGATCTTAAGGGAAAGGCTTCCAGCTTTTCCCCATTGAGAATAATGCTTGCAGTAGGCTTTTCATAGATGGCTTTTATGAGATTGAGAAATGTACCCTCTATTCCTACACTCTGAAGGGTTTTAATCAGGAAAGGATGCTGTATTTTGTCAAATGCTTTTTCTGCATCAATTGAGAGGATCATATGGTTCTTGAGTCTTTTCTTGTTGATATGATGTATCACATTGATTGATTTGCGAGTGTTGAACCATGCTTGCATCCCAGGTATGAATCCCACTTGGTCATGATGGATAATCCTTTTAATGTACTGTTGGATTCTATTAGCAAGGATCTTGTTGAGGATTTTGGCATCCATATTCATTAGAGAAATCGGTCTGTAATTCTCCTTTTTGAGGGGGTCTTTGCCTGGTTTGGGGATCAAGGTAATATTAGCCTCATAGAATGAGTTTGGTAGCTTTCCTTCTGTTTCTATTTTTTGAAATAGCTTTAGGAGAATAGGTATTATTTCTTCTTTGAATGTTTGGTAGAATTCCCCAGGAAAACCGTCTGGGCCTGGAGTTTTATTATTTGGAAGGTTGTTTATCACTGACTCAATTTCTTCATAGTTAATTGGCCTATTTAAGAAATCTATTTCTTCCTGTTTCAGTCTTGGTAGTTTATAGGTTTCCAGGAAGGCCTCCATCTCTTCCAGATTGTTTAGTTTTTTGGCATATAGCTGTTGATAAAAGTTTCTAATAATCCTTGCAATTTCAATGGTGCTGGTCGTGACCTCTCCCTTTTCAGTCATAATTTTAATAATCTCAGTCCTTTCTCTTTGTTTTTGGACAAGTTTTGCCAGTGGTCTATCAATTTTATGGATTCTCTCAAAGAACCAGCTTCTAGTCCTGTTGATCTGCTCTACTGTGGTTCTGGTCTCTAATTCATTGATTTCTGCTCTAATCTTGGTCAACTCCTTCCTTGTCAGTGGGTTAGGCCTGTCCCTCTGTTGCTGTTCCAGTTTCTTGAGGTGAGAATATAGAAACTGCATTTTAGATTTTTCTATTCTTTTGAGTGAGGCTTGGATGGCTATGTATTTCCCCCTTAGGACTGCCTTTGCAGTATCCCATAGGTTTTGGACCGTTGTGTATTCATTCTCGTTGGTCTCCATAAATTGTTTAATTTGTTTTTTGATTTCCTGGTTTATCGAGTCATTCTTGAGCAGGATGGTTCTTAGCCTCCAAGTGTTTGAGTTTCTTCCAGGTTTTTCCTTGTGGTTGAGTTCCAATTTCAGAGCGTTGTGGTCTGAGAATATGCAGGGGATAATTTCAATCTTTTGGTATTGGCTGAGACCTGTTTTGTGTCCCAGAGCATGATCTATTCTTGAGAATGTTCCATGGGCATTTGAATAGAATGAGTATTCTTTGGTTCTGGGGTGTAGTGTTCTATATATATCTATGAGGTCCAACTCGTCGAGTATGGCATTCAAAGCCTTTGATTCTTTGCTTAGTTTTTGCCAGGGTGTTCTGTCTATTTCTGATAGTGGGGTGTTGAGGTCCCCTACTATTACTGTGTTCTTATCTATATGTCTCTTTATTTTGGTTAAGAGTTGGCTTGTGTATCTTGCTGCTCCCCTGTTGGGGGCATATATATTAATAATTGTCATATCCACTTGTTGAATACTTCCTTTAAGAATAATATAGTGCCCTTCTGTATCTCTCTCTATGGCCTCTAGTTTAAAATCCAGTCTATCTGATATGAGAATTGCTACTCCAGCTTTCTTTTGAGGTCCATTTGCGTGGAAGATGGTACTCCATCCCCTTACTCTAAGTCTGAATGCATCTTTGGGTTCAAAATGAGTCTCTTGTAGACAGCAAATGGATGGGTCATGTCTTTTTATCCAATCTGCAACCCTGTGGCGTTTTATGGGAGAGTTTAAGCCATTTAGATTGATAGAGATTATTGACAGATATGATTTTAATGATGCCATTTCTCTTTAAAGTCTTTGTATCGGTTGTGACTTGCTGCTCTGTATCACTCTTGGGGCCTTTTTACCTTTATAGAGCCCCCCTTAATATCTCCTGTAGGGCTGGTTTCGTGGTTACGAAATTGGTTAATGATTGGCGATTTTGGAACGTCTTTATTTCTCCATCAATTCTGAATGACAGCTTTGCTGGATAAAGGATCCTTGGCTGCATGTTTTTCTCTGAAAGAGCTTTAAAAATGCCCCCCCAAGCCTTTCTCTCATTCCAGGTCTCTGTAGACAGGTCTGACGTAATCCTGATACCTTTGCCTTGGTACGTGAGAAATTTCTTTGCCCTGGCCGCTTTCAATACTGTATCCTTGGATCTAATATTTGCGAATTGCACTATGACATGCCGTGGCGTAGGTTTGTCCTGGTTGAGCTTGGATGGGGTCCTCTCTGCCTCTTGGACACGAATGCTTGTTTCCCTTGCTAGATTAGGGAAGTTTTCAGCTACAATTTGTTCAAATATCTCTTCTAGACCTCTGTTTTTCTCCACCCCTTCAGGGATGCCGATGATTCTGACATTGGATCGTTTCATAGAGTCAGTAATCTCCCGTAATCTACATTCGTGGGCGTGGATTTTTTTAAGACCAGCTTCTATTTTCGTTTTTTCTTCTACTAACCCATCCTCCAATTCGCTAACGCGTTCCTCTGCCTCGGTGACCCTGGCCGTCAGAGCCTCTAGTTTTGACTGTATTTGGCCCATAGAATTTTTAATTTCTGTCAGATTCGCTCTCATTTCTGCCCTTAGGGATTCTATATTCTCAGCAACGCTTTCTCTGATGCTTTTTTCAAGTTTACTCATCATCTTGACCATTGTTGCTCTGAATTCCATTTCTGATAATTGGGATACATCCATATGTATTAATTCTGTGGCCGAGGCCAATTCTGTGGCAGAGGCCACAGACTCATTATCTTTTCTTTGCTGGGGGGGACTTCTCCTTCTCGTCATTCTGATGAAGAGAGATTGCAGGGTTGTCCAGAGCCCAAGTGTTGACTGGGACCCAGGCCGTGCGCCCTTGTTTTATAGAGATCTTAGGGATGTGGGCTTCTTCCTTAAAGAGTTTATTTATTTATTTGAGAGAGAGAGAGACAGTCAGCAAGAAAGGGAACCCAAGCAGAGGAGTGGGAGAGGAAGAAGCAGGTTCCCGGTGGAGAAGCCCGATGAGGGACTCCTTTCCGGAACGTTGTAAACACACCCTAATCCGAAGACAGGTGCTTGGTGACTGCGCCACTCAGGCGCTCCGGGTTGTGGGCTTCTTGATTTTTCAGCCTGCCTTCTGGGGGAGGGGCCTGCCTGCCGGTACTCAGAAAACCCTGTTTGGGTAGAGTCTCTGTGTCCCTTGCGAGGGGGGATGGGGATGGGCACCCTGTGAGCCGGTATTTCCGGGCTTTTGTTCTCTGGCGGCTTTCCCTGGCGGTTTGCTATGCCTCTTCTGAGAGAGCAGCAGCGGCTGAAATTCAGCCTCTGTCTCAGAACAGAGGGATCGCGGATCGTTCTCCACTGATGTTCTGGCCACTTTAACTCTGTTTCTGTTGGTGCTGCTCAACCCTGCAGCATCCCGGGCTGTGCGCCCCACACCCGGCGTCCCAGCCCTCACTTCCAGGGCCGGCACGTCTCTGTCCTTTGTGTTTCCAACCCCGCCCGC
Organism: Ailuropoda melanoleuca; assembly: GCF_002007445.2. Lineage (NCBI taxonomy): Eukaryota > Metazoa > Chordata > Mammalia > Carnivora > Ursidae > Ailuropoda > Ailuropoda melanoleuca. Next base: position 44,787,622 of record NC_048218.1, on the reverse strand, counting down.
CGCCAGCCGCCCCGCGCGGGCTCCCGGAGCTCCCCGTCTCAGTCTGGTGTCTCACGGGTGCTGACCGCGAGTCCGCCTGCTCCCCCGTGCAGGTGGCCCTCCAGCCGCCAGCCGCCCCGCGGACGCTCCCGGAGCTCCCGGTCTCAGCCTCGATCCAGTGAGCACACCGGAGCTCCGGAGCTCCGTGAGATGCTTGGTGGTGCACGCTCCCGGCTCACGGACTCAGTCTGCCGTTTCCAGAGTGCGGGTCCGCGGTCCGCCCGCTCCCCGGTGCAGGTGGCCCGCCAGCCGCCCTGCGCGCGCGCTCCTGGAGCTCGCGTTCTAAGTCTGTTGTCTCGCGGGTGCCGTCCGCGAGTCCGCCTGCTCCCCCGTGCAGGTGGCCCGCCAACCGCCAGCCGTCCCGCGTGCGCTCCCGGAGCTCCCTTCTCAGCCTGCTGTCTCAAGCGTGCGGGTCCGCGGTCTGTCCGCTCCCCCTTGCAGGTGGCTACCGCTTCCCGGCGCCCTGACACGGCGGCTCCCTCCCCCTTCTGTTTAGCTTCCGATATCTGTGCGCGGTTTCACGGCTCCCCGCTTCGTACCTCGATACTCAGCGCTGGAGATGTTCATTTGTAGAGATCCAGATGTATCTTCCTGCGTCTCAGGCTGATTCCGTGGATATTCCTGCTGGTCTGGTACATCCAGCTCAACTCAGGGGACCGGCTGAAAAAGGTGTCCCCTACTCCTCCGCCATCTTAACCTCCCCCCAGCCAGACTCTGATATTAAAAGCCACAGTGAGGGTGGGAGATTGGAGAACCTCCTAGCTACCAACTAAAGCCCTGCAGTAAAACCACAACTGGGAACCAGGCTGGGAAGCCCCAGGGAAAGGAGCTGTCCCTGGTTTTGGTGCTGATTGCCCATAGCTTGTTTGCCCTACAGGGAACAGAAAATCAGCTGGTAGTCTTGGTGAGTCCTATCTAGAGATATCTGAGGAGAGAAGAGAATAGGAGAGGAGGGGAGAAGAAAGGAATGGGTAGGAATAGCATAGATCTAAATATGAACTGGGTAAAGATGTCCAGTTTGGCAGCTATTTTTTCTAGCCCCTTTGCATCTAATCAAGGGAGAATCCCAGTGCCAGCCTGACTATGTGAATGAAACCAGATACAACCTGAGCCTGGAATTGTTTTGTCATATATCCAACAACCATTGAAGGAAACAACTTTTTGAGAGGTCAGACCCGTAATCAAAGGAAATTTAGTTACAACTTTACAGTTTGAAGCTACTCTCCAATTTAAGAAGAGAGGGTGGAGATTGTGCAAAAGGGCATGGGTACTCAGAGGTTTACAAAAAAGAAGGATAAGACAGCATAATCTTTTGTGTCTCATCTGGAACTACTAGTCATGTTGCTGTTAGGCAAACTCAGCCAAGCATATCCAGACTAATATTCTACATCCCTAACCATCAAGTGCTAATCAGTGGAAAGAAAATATAAGATCTGCTGCTGATGAGAAAGGTCTCACTAAATCTTGCCATCTTATGGGTGGTGTCCTGGAATATATGGTTTCAGTCCTTGCTTTGATTCTCTTTCTTTGAACTCTGTAACTGTCTGATGTGTACCAAGTCATTTTCTCCACCAATCAGACTTAGGATTCAGGGTAATAAAGAGAAGATCTCTTCCCTTGTATCCTATACAGCATTGCCTGCGTGTCTTTATACTGCTTTGAAGTTTTTTTCTGTGAGAGCTGGACACAAGATAGTATTTAATCTCCCCCCCCAAAGATTCTTCCAGTCTTTTCTGGCTTTTGGCCTCTTGTCTGATGTCCGTTTTTGTATGGATATATTACCCGTAATACCATGTACTGCCTATTTGGATGCTAAAGTTGACTTCTGACTGTTATCACTGCTGCTATGTCCTCCTCTTTTCTATGAACTGACTGATTCTAATCACAATTTTAATTCCTATTTCAACAGACCTTTCAGAGCAAAGAACTATGAGAAATGGGTTAGTATAGTGGTTAGGACAGACTCCAGAGCCATATTGTACCTGGGTTTAGATTTTTGTCTCTGACTCTGACTAGCTCTGTGTCCTCGAGTAATTTACTCACACTCTCTGTGCTTCCATTTCTTTGTCTATAAAACAGAGATGATAATAATAGAGCCTACCTCATAGGACTCTTTTGAGTATTAACTGAGATCAATCCTCTACTTTACAAACTGGGCCAACAAAAGCATAACACATGCCTTTTATGCTAATTACCTTACATGAAAGATCTTTTTTTTGATCCTCACAAGTCTCTGTGGTAAGGCCATTATCCTCACTTGATAGTTAATGTCAAAAAATTAATAACATCTTAAAGATTAAACATCCACCAAACTGTATGGCTAGGACTTGAATATATGCCTGATGCCAAACACTAAGCTTTTAACACTATATCACCTTGGCTTATTAGCTAATTATCCCAATCCAGGCCTGTTTCTGCAACTCAGTTGGACTTGTAAGCCTTTATCTCACCTAGCCCTGGTCCTCTCAGATTCCTGGGCAGCCCTGAGATCGTGCAATTTACTCGATTACAGCAGCATAGATAGAGGGCATTGATCACAGCAGGAGTGAAAACCGTAGAATAATAATCCTTTTTTCTTTTTTGTAGTGTTGAGATCAGCTCATTAAAGGAAGTGGCCACCTAGCCATGGTCTTGATTGTGCGGGACAAGTGGGCTTCTGCTTCACCCAAGGAAATCCAGATGGGTATATGAAGGTGCCAGCTGGCTCTATAATGATGTTCTTCCGGAAACCCAATGTTAGAGTGGATCAGCAAAAAAAGGTAAAATAAATATAATAGTGGAAATGAAGAACACGTTTTCTTTTGAAAGAAAAAAAATTCAACATAGTAGAATATATTGAACCATTTTGAAAATATTCTATCAAGATCTGGGTTAGCACAATACAAGATGTTTCAAATAGAAAGTCCATTTTTTAATTCAGAATAAAAATGTAAAGTAAATTATTAGGGCACTTTCTTGCAACGAAATCTAAAGAAGAGGCAGTGATGTGCCCTAAATTCATTTGAGTTTGGAAAAAAGCTGTAAGGTCTGTGTGTGTATGTGTGTGTGATGAACTGAATGTTTGTGTCTCCCCAAATTCGTATGTTGAAATCCTACCCTCTAATGTAATGATATTAGCAGATGTGAATTTTGGTGGGTAATTAGGATTAGTGATTATGTCATGAGGATGTAGCCTTCATGGTTAGTACTTTTATAAAAGAGACCCCCAGAGAGCTCCCTTACCCCATCCACCATATGGAACAACCATATGAGGACCCAGCAAGAAATCAGCAGTCTGAACCAGACACCCAACCATACTGGCACCTTGCCCTGACACTTCCCGGCCTCCAGAACTGTAAGAAATAAATATTTGTTGTTTAAGCTACCCAGTTTATGACATTTTTGTTATAGCAGACTGAAAGAACTAAGACAGTGTGTGTGTGTGTGTGTGTGTGTGTGTGTGTGTGTGTGTGTGTGTGTGGTTTGTTTTTTAATCCCCTCCCTCACAAAGTGGGGTGAGAAACCAATTTGAAAAAGGCAGTGTTATGGTTCCTTTAACCCAAAGAAGGTCCAAATTGCTGAGCTATTTATATTGCTTTTTTTGGATCTCTCACAGTGGAACTTATGTGTTTTAAAAGTGTTGAAGGAAAAAGGAAACCTTCAGACTACTCAAAGATTTGAATTGCAGTGTTATCTAAAACTGTACTTTAGAGAGAGATTTGTAAAACAGTAAAAGGAATTAATTAAAACCTTCCATAAAAAAGCAGGCAGCTAAAAATAAAAACTACCATAGAGAATAAACAATAGAACTCTTTAGATTAAATGAGTGTTTCCAGTCCCCACACTCTCAAGCACTCTGAACATATAATTCTGTCACTGTTGCTATTATTATTGTTACATAATTGCTTCTACTTAAAAGTTATTAATTTTCTGTCCTGTTCGGGATGTATTACTACGTAATTAAATGTCCTAAGACATATCCATGGTTGCTGGTTCAAAGTGTGGCTCTGTATTATTTCATTATAAGTTAATAAATGAAAGAACTAATGCTTTTAGGTAGTAAATGTTTTCCTCCTGAATTCTGGAAAAATAATTTATTACTTTTTAATATTTGCATCTCCATGAAAAGCTACATTGATCCGTTCCATCTTGACGTTCTCTTTGAAATTTATAGGGCTCCTATAATATTGTTTAAAACACCTCCTTCTGCCTCTTTCTGCATGTCTTTTTTGCTTGGAGCCACTCCTTCCCCATAACTGCCCACACTGGTTCTGCCAGTGTTACTCTTTTTTTTTTTTGTCAGCTGGATGACTGTTAATATTCTCTAATGGTATTCCATTCTGTGCTGGTACTGCACAGAATATCTTGCTGGGAATCAGTCTCCTACAGGTCTCACCTGATCTCCTCCTTTTTCAATTTCAGACCCCACTTCCTTCCCCATGTTCGAGTAGATGATCTTGTTATTTCACTGTAAAAAAAAAAAGCCATCAGAACGGGACTTGCTGTCTTTGGTGCCACCAAATCATATCTTCACCAGTACTATGCCTTTCCTCCCTTCCAGATTAACTACACCTGCTCTGTTCTGAAGCTAAGGTCTGTGTAGTGGATCCCATTTTCTTTTGTCTAACCTGGAATTTTATCTTGTAGGTATCCTGGTTTCTGTTCATGAATTCTTCCCTTTCTAATGGACCTTCCTATGAGCATACAAGCTTGTTGTAATGACTCTCACCTAAAAAATAACCCCAAACCCTCCTTTGATTCCCTCATCTTCTCCAAATCATTCCCCATGTCTTTACACCTTTTATAGCAAATTACTTAGAAAGATGATCTATTCTTGTACCCTCCCCTTCCTTTTCTCTCCTTTCCTCTTGAACTCATTCCAGTGAAGCTTTTGTCTCCATCATCCCACTGAAACTACACTTGTTAGTGTCACCAATGACCTGTGTGGACAAATACCATGATTAATTACCAGACCTCATCTTGACCTTTCAGGGACAACTGACACAGTTTATCACTCCTTCCTTTTGAAACACAAAAGCCTTTCCTTGCTTGGCTTCTAGGACACCTCAATTTCTGTTTTTCTTATTGTCAGCCTTTTTTGCCGGTACTTCTTCATCTTAGGCCAAAGTCCGTTGCTGGTTCTTCTTCCACTACCTACCCAGAAACACTGGAATGTCTCAGGGCTCCTTGGACCTATCAGACCCCATCAATACTTATTCTTTGGGTGACATTGTAGTGTTCAGTGGTTTTAAATAATATCAACTTATATCTCCGACATTAGTATCTTTCCTGAGCTCCAGACCCTTCAACTGCTTACCCGACATACTATTTCCATTTGAAAGAGCAATATACAGGTCAAATGTAACATGATCAAGACGGCATTCTCAAATTTCCCCACTGAATCTGTTTCTCCCTGAGAGTTTACGACTATTCACCTGGAGGGCTTAAGCCAAAAAACCTAGGAACAATTCTTCCGTTCTTTCTTATTAGGTATACATATCCAACCTTGAGCCTTTTTGTTACTTCTGTTATCAAAACATCACCAAAATCTACCCATGTCTGACTGTTTCTACTGCTTTATCCTAATCAAAGCCACTGTCAATTTCCCTTCTATCTCACAGCTCAGGCATCCATTCATTTAGCAAACACCTCTAAGACCTCAGTAATTTGTCAAGCACTATTCTTGGTGCTGATTTTGCAGCAATGAACAAGCTACATAAAAATCCCTGCTGTCAAAGAACTTAAATTCTGCCTTAGGGTGGTCCCTCTTTATGGACTCTTTGGTCCCTTTCTCTCTCCCCTCTCTTCAGTCTGTTCACATAACAGTCAGAATAACCTGTTAAAAAAAAAAAAATCTAAGATCAAGTTGTTCCGCTGCTGAAAGCCCTCTAGTGGCCTCTCTGACTTCACCCCTGCTGTTCCCTTTCATTTAGTCCAGGCAAACACCCCTTCCCCACCCTACCCCCCAAGCACACTAAGCTCATTCCAGCTTTCTGAACTTTGTACATACTGTTCTCTCTGCCTAGAAAGTTCTACCCTCAGCTGTTTGTGTGGCATACACCCTAACTCCATTCAGACTCTGCTCAAATGTCACAGCTGAGAGAGTTCCCCCAAGCACCCTCTCTTAAATAGCTGCCCCCTCTACCCCTTGACCTTTGTTTATTTTCTCTGAAGCATTTGCCACTACCTGAGATAATATTATATATTTATTTTTTTATCTGAATTTTGTTATTCTATCCTGCTGGAATGTGAGCTAATTGAGGTAAAATATTTTCGTTCTTGTTTCTTGTTCTTTTTCTAGCACTCAGGACATTGATTGTCATTGAATAAATGACAGGCATTGAATAAATATTTGATGTATAAATGAATTAGTGAAAAAATTTCTATGTCACAATGGGGGAGAAGCCCATTAAATTTGGAATCAAGAGAACTGGGTTGTTCTGTCATTGAGGAGACGTTTGGCAAGTCATTTTGATCTCCTTGGGTCTCAGTCACTGTACAATGAGAAGTTTGGACTGGGAGCCTTAAGATCCCAATTATAACATTCTCAAATTCTGTGTGTGTAGTATCTCTGCACTAGAGACCAACTCCTGTGCCTCATTTGGCGCAGACAGGACTGTTGGCATTTTTTTCTAGAGTTGCTGGGAAGTAGATACTGGGATTTTTCTTTTCTCTGTATCCTCTCGGGGTTGAAATTCCTGCCAGGAGGGAAGTCAGAGCGTTCGCATCTGCACAAACATTTCAGTCAAGAACCTCCCCAAGTTGCCTACTGAAGGGAAGGAGCCAGAGCAGGGAATATCACAAGGGAAGAGATTCAATGGTGCTTTGATCAGAAAGTTCATTACATTTGCTTTCGATCACAATGCATACTCACTCAGGTCTGCAATCACTTACTCTGTTAGGCAAAAATCCTAGCAGGAAAAAATAGCATGTGTGCACGACTCCATCTGTGTGAGACCCTGCCAGAAACATTTATGAATCACTCGTCTCCTGATAGACAACTTGCTTTCCTAGTTTGCAATCATATTTCCCACAGATGTTGCCTTTGAATTAGCCATTGTCTCATTTAGTTTTGAATGTTTTCTCCTATTTGAGGCTGTAATATGGGCAAATCCCACCTACTATCAAAGTTGGCAGTCCTTGCTCAACATTAGAGGAAGGAGACATTTGGGGCAAGCCAGGGAGCTGGAATCCTGGATCAGGGATAGACACTTCTCCACAAGTTTGGAGTTTGGTATTTCTCAAGTCCTGGCATCAGGGATGTTTACTCTCAGGTTATGCAAAGTCCCAGCTTGGGTTCTGGAAAAAATGAGCTGACAACGTTGTCTGAAAGGAGTTTCTTGTTAATTCCTGGAGACATCTTGCTTTTATTAAACCATAGCTATTGTCATGTTGTCTATCCTGAACAATGAGGATGTCGTGTCACTCATTGTATAGAACTCATACCTATTGTGGCCTTTATCGTCTGGCAATTTACGTTCATTATACATCAAACCTGCTTATGGTTATGTTGTCTGGATCTCAGATGTTACTGAGAAATTTTCGAAGTTTTCTTTAGGGCATATTTAGAAGTTTGCATATTATATTTACAGAAATATATTATCTTCACTTCTGAGTCACCCTGTCATTCAACCTCTGTTGATTCTTCATTAATTTCAGATAAATTTTCCTTCTCTTTTCCTTGAGAGATAAAATAGTAAGCAAAACCCTATAAACCAATTGTTATTTCTTTATATATACCGGGTCTGAATGTGCTAATGGTGTGTCCAATTTCAGACACATGAGCTTGAAGTTAAATGCAAATTTTAATTTCCTTTATAAAGGAGCTGATGAAAATCCATTGTGAAAAGGTTATGAGAACAAGCTTATCTTATAATTGCAGCCAAGATTCAAGCCATTATTTAAGACGTGAAGCATTTGGCAACAAAAAGAGTGTTGTCATTAAAAAGGAAGCCCAACACATTACTCTTGGGCTGAGAAAAAATAATTTAGCTGTCATTGTTACTTAAGGAACGACACAGGAAGATGGCAGAAATTAAAATGAGCAGCTTTACCTTGAATAGTGTAATACATATTTTTTCATTTAAGAAGCAGAGATAGTTAATAAACATTTGGTGATTGGCTTAAGCCCATTAGAAAGGGATTGACTGATTGGCTAGTTCTTGACATTTAGGTAAATTTGTATTCCTTAATGCATGTAACTGAGAGGAAGCCAGTAGAACTTTGCCGTAGTTGTAATAAAGTGATAAGAATTTCTTCTTTTCTTACAATACTATTAGCAGCCTGACCTCTATAACTTAACAGAATTGTTGCCAAATTAGTAAGTATTCTTAGAAAATCTTCATTTTTGGAAAGAAGGGTTAGAGTGAGGCTACTGGGGTCGTCCTGGCCAGGCTTACCTTATGAAGAGGGAAATGAGCTCTGGAGATGTGCACAAGTGACTACTTAGAAGGTTTATTATTTTGGGGGGCTACAGAAAAGTCCAGTGTCCTTATCAATTCCTCCTAAATAGTTTCTCCAGGTGTTCCATCCCTTGGTGGTTCTCCTGAATCACTGTCTAAAATGTTTCTGGCTGTATCTTTTCTCCCAGTGTACTGTTATTTCTCTCTCACCTTGCTGGGAGGGAGGAATTCAATGGATATACTCCAAAGGCATTTTCAAATGGGTTTCTTGCTCTAACATACTATTCTCATAAATATACCTTTTTTCTTGTCAATCATGCTTCCCCTAAGCTTGAATTGGACTTCTGTGTGACTATACTGGTTTTTTTTTTTTTTTTACCATTTTGGGGAGTGGAGGTAGGGAAAGAGGTAGCACGTTCAACTTAAGCCAGTAAGGAGCGATTAATAAAGGGGCTATTTTCAAGGTGTGAGCAAGGTTAATGGAAACCAATGAGGGATGCCAAAGCACCTCAAACTCACTGGTCCCTCTTCTCTGATCTCCTACCAGTGCCTCTCATTGACTACACCTGACTGAAAACTCAAGGGAACTCCTCATGCAGGTCAACCTCTGAAGAGGTTGGAAGACAGAGCAGGGTGAAAAGATTGATATGTGTATCTAGATGGACAGAGACTATTTAGCACATGAATTACTTCTGGAAAACTATCATTTTCCTTCTTTCCTAGTGCCCTTTGGGCTGCTTTCTTATCCTGTCACTTGGTGTCCTTAGCAATTCAGAACTAATGCTTAAATGCAAAGATATTAAAAAACAAAGCAAAACAAACCACTAATTCTTGTGTGAGTGTTGGCAAAGGAATGAAATAAAAGCTTCTAGTGTATTGCTTCTCATCCACAGGCTTAACAAACCTAAGCAGAAAGTAGGAAAGTAAATCTGCTTCACTGTATTTTCTTCTCTGGCGGTCCTAAGTCCAGTATAAATGAATCTGGAATAATGTGTTATAAATTCTTTAAGCCTGAGGTAGGTAACTGAGAGCTCATATTAAATTTTTAAACTTTTCATTGCTGTGGTCTATTTCATTTAGGGTATACCTTCCTTCCTTCCTTCCTTTTTTACATCCCTACCCCAGTCTTATTTCTTTTTCTATCTCCATTTTATCCTCTCATGCCCCCCCCTTTTTTTTGAGATAGAGAGAGAGAGAGAGAATCTTAAGTAGGCTCCATGCCCAGAGTGAAGCCTGACAGGGGGCTTGATCTCACCACCCTGAGATTATGACCTGAGCTGAAATCAGGATTTAGTCACTTAACTGATTGAGCCACCTAGGCACCCTCCTCTCATGTCCTGTTAAATGACTATATCCCCCCTTCCCTTTTTTCTGACATTCATGAAACCACTGTTGTAATTAGCTGAGAAACTATCAGTGTGTTTCCTTTACAGTCCTTCCAGAGTAAGGGAAGTATATGCTAGTTCCTTAAGAGTGTGGGAATTCTTGGCTGAGTAAGAGAACTATTTTAAAGATGGACTCCCTGTATAACATGCTGTCCTCTGAACTTCCACCCTGGGGTAGATTATGGAAACTCCACCTCATGGAGAATGTAGATTATCTTCCAGGTTTGTGATTGACCCTATTTCTACCCTTCAGCTTCTCTTTCCCCTGAGTCCTCATGCCACCTCTTCATCAGATTAACTTCTGGCGTTCCTTCAGGTTTCATCTAAATGCCATTTTTTTTCAGGGAAGCTTCCTCTAATTCCCAATACTGGGATAAACCCCGTGCTCTGAAATTATTACACTGTAATTAATCTCTTATCTGTCTTTGCCTTTAGTTCATAATAATCTCCAGAAAGGCAGGAACAATGAGTGTTCGTATTCATCTCTGTATCCCCCAACACCAAACATGCAGTGGGTACTCGTTAATACTTCTGAGTAGAAACTGAATCTGGTAGAGCCAAAGACCAACCAGGCTGCAACGGGGGTGGTTTGAAAACCCAAGAGTTTTATCAGTCATGGTAGGCGACCCCATACTGTCGGGGTTCTTAACAAAGTCCTCTTTATTTTCTATTTTAATAGCTTTTTGTTTGTTTGTTTGTTTGGTATTTTGGTCGGCAGGAGAATTAAAAGTAGAATTTTGCGTTTAGCTGCTAGTGTAGTGGAATTACAACATTACTGCAATTTACAAAAGCTCTAGAAGATCTGGCAAATACTTTTGCCTGCTGCATTTTTGTAAGTATTTATTTTGGGAAGAGGCTGCAAATTTAACTTTCTTTTCATGGTCCCTTTCTTGCTTTATTTCTGTCTGAAGGGAACTGATATGAAATGAACTGGAAACTTTAGCATTCTCTTTGTTCTTTTTTAACTCTATTATTAAAACAATGTGGAAAGAACACTGGACTTGGACTCCTAAACCCCAGATTCCAGGACCCAATCAACCATGTTTTTTTCATCTTTAAAATAGAGATAATAGTTGCAGTTGCTTAGGGTCGTTGTGAGGATTAAATGAGATGATCCACATAAAACATTGGTTGTACAGCTTGGCACACAGTAAGTGCTTATTAAATGATGGTGGCAATGGGGATGGTGATAGATGCTAAATTACTTGAGGTAGATAAGTATTTTATCTATATCACAGGATTGGGAGGGTCATGCATAAATGGGAAAAAATATGTGAAAGCACTTGGTAAACTATTTAATGTACAACGTTAATAAGAGTAACAATGGTAGTAGGAAATGGTAAAAATAAATGTACGCGTGTTTAACCCCTGTTCCAAGTAGCACTCAGTTCTGTTCAGGACACGACACATACTTTCTGTTTCCTTGCCTGGGGAGTCAGCAGTTATGATTGGGAATGGAGTGTAAATGAGCCAGCAAAACACTTATCAAATGGTTTATTTTTCTAAAATTGATGTATCAGTTTCAAAACCTGAAAAGTTAATTCCACATTTCACAGGCTCTTTTACCTACTGTGTCATGAATGCCAAGAAAGTTGTTGATTTAACTTTATATTTGTGGAAAGTAACACTTAGTTGGCAAACAAATAGTTCTGAACTGAAGGAGATAAGCTTGCCATAAACTTGCAAGTCATTGCTTCTGGTTTTGTTTAGCTTTTTAGAGGAAAGACTATTGGTTGCTTTCATTCTTATCACAAACAGCACGGATTTCCCGGTTGCCAGCTGTGGTGGGGTCTCTTGTAGAAGTAGATTGCATTCTCTCTGAGATTTTTCCTTCACAGGTACTTTTGCAACAAACCTTTAGATTTTAGTAGAGTTCTGATCCCAGCTAATTCTCTCTGCTGGATGCCACAAAGAAAGAGATATTTCAGAGAATTTAAGTATGTGGAGAACTCCGTGGTAATCTCAGAACTTCAACTTCCTATTCCATTCAGTTTGACTTATCAGAACTCTTTCTTTCCTCTTTAATTAGCAGTGTCAAGGAGAAATGAGTACATGATAAAAGGCAGGAAGAAAAAAAAAAGAATATGGAGCACGAGGAATTGATAATCAGCCTTTGAAGGACTTTGAATCTCCTGTTATTCAATAGTAGATGCCTTCTGAAAAGTTATAAAATGTTAGCTCTAGAAAGTGCCTCAAAGTCTGTGAGTTAGCCTCCTTGCTTTGCCAAGGAGGTGTCAGCTCAATTACTGATGGGTGCCCCTTACATATGAGTATTCTGCGCTCTGTCCTTTTCTGCATCTTTCTTGTTAGGTCTTAGTTATCACATAAACACTTGCCAGCAATCAGTGTAATCAGTGTTGGCAAAATATAAATGTTAATGCCTTCTAATCAGCGAGGCTTTTTGAAAACTTGGGCTGAAAGCCTGGAATAATCCTACGTAGCTCTAGAGATGAATGGTGCAGCAAGTTTTAAGAATTTTTATTCTAAATAATGATGGTGATAGAAATGGCATTCGTGTTCACAGTGATAGAGGAAAGTGCAAAGTCATGTGTTGTGTGGGCATGTGGGAGTGTGTGTTCTGACCTCACCACATGTTTCACATTCTCAACTTTCTTCGTGCATTTCCTTCTAGCTTCCGTATTATTTAGCAATAAGCCCGGGTGGAAGGCAATGCCTCTGCTACCAAATGTTACTGGAGCACATAAACCATGCCACTGTAAAAACTGACCATTAATGTCTCCTTGCTACAAGAGGAAATGGGGGCATCTATGCAATCTGTCCTTTCTGGATGCCATTATGTGCACTGAAATTGACCAATTCCTTCTCATAACTCAAATTCCTTTTTGGCTCTGGGCCTAGCCCATTTCCTTCTATTCCCTTTCACAAATTCCTGATAAAAAGTCTGGGATTTGGTTCCCTAAGGCCTGAGAGAGTTAGGATATTTCTGCTGGCAATCTAGGTCAAAGTAGTTGGAACCTAGGCTTTTCGGGGAAAAAAAAAAAAAAGCCATTTCACCACTTAGCCTTTGACTTTAGAACAAATATGTGATGAGTCATCAGGGTGAATATTAAAATGGATTTTATTAAATGTGAAAGAACTGCATTTCAAGAACTGTGTTCACCTAAAAAGAACATATTCATAGTAAGTACATTTTGGGTTTTAGAGTCTCACAGTGGGGCATATATCAGTGAGTGCCCTAAAAACTTTTGCACGGACAGGTACATGTCCACGACAAGAATGAGCCCTGCAGGGATGCCACTGCCTAGTTTCAGCCAAGTACTTCTGCTGAGGCTTTTCCTCCATACCTCTGTAGCCTCTTTGCAAAACTGTACAAGACTCTCTTCAAGGGGAGCTTAAAGTATCCCAGGCTAGAGAACACAAAGAAGAGTCTGTGAGCTGTCTTTGAATTGGGGAAGGGGTCAGCAAACTCTGGCATAAGTGAGCTGCTCTTTGCTGGACATTTCCATTACGGGCGGCCAGCAGCTGATGATAGATGGAGTTTTCTGAGACAAAAGAGCAGCTAGTGTGACTCCTTAGCTTAGCATGGGGAACTCACTCACATGACCCTGAGATGTAAGGGGAGGTGTTGCAGTTCCCCATGTCTTTTATCTGGGTTCCAAGAGGGTCCCCTGTGCTAGACAAACAGGCTGGACTGTTTTTCAGTAAACCAGCTTCTTCTCATCTTGTGTCCCTTCCCCACCTCAGGTCTTTGCTTGATCACTGTTCTTTAAGACAGATTTTTATTTTACTGAGATTATGACCTTTTCCCATTTTAGTATGCCTTTCTTCCATAAAATGGTGGTGGTGATAGTTGGTATTACTTGTTTTGATTGCCCACTTGGCAAAGTTGGTACTTCGGCAGCCTTCTGCCAATTCTCCACTTTATTTTTGTGTTTAATTTACAGGTTCTTGAAGTCCCAAAGGCTGGAATACCAGGATGTGCAGGCCCTCAGGGGTAGCAGTGGCCAGGAGAATTTGTGTGAGGAGGTTTTGCAGGCACTGTGGGTAAGGTAGATAGGGGTAATGAGTGCCAAAGGAAGGAAAGAAGAAGCAGACACTTGACAGGAAAGAAGTTAGAGGAAATGTGATAAGGAAGGAATGGACCATGTAAAACCCAGAGCGTTGCAGGTGTAAAAGAAGCAACCTTAGGGACAGAGTCAGAGCATAAGTGTTTGCTGATAGCGGTGTAGGGCTTTTTCCCAGGAGCATGTTGGTCATCCTGGGCCTAACAGATACTGTGTTGACACAAAGCCTGAAACCCCACCCTGCCTTGCAAGAATGGCAGAGAAGTGGGTATTGCTGGGAGCTCCTGCTGTACGTCTATGTTTCAGTAGAAAATCAACTCAGGGTCAATTTCAGTATCTTCTATCTATTTAGAACACAGATGGTAGGGCTCGCCATGGGAATCTGTGTGTTAGAAGAGTGAGGGAACTGTGATACCAGCACTTCTGATTGGCAGGACAAGGGGAAGCAGGCCTCTCTCCAGATATCCCAGGAATAACAGGAAACAGTGATTAAAGAATATGGTAAATGAGAAGTAGGTACAATTTAGCTGATGGAACCCTCATGGTCTACTCTTTAGTCTCAATGTCTTAAATTGCACAAGGATAATATGACTGTATTCTTACTGTAAAAGATTAGGATAACCAGAAATACAGAGAATAAAAATGTGAAAGAGCATACGGAGAAAATAGGTAAACATTGAAAAATATTATCCTTTGTAACTATTTCATTTTTTTTCTTTCCATCCAGAATGTCAAATGTCTTTCTAAATGGCAAGTGTTGAATTTCCTCTAAAAAAAGTCTTAGTGTTAGTCACAATTATTAGCACATGGAAGAAAAGCCCATTTATCAGCATCTTCACCTAAACCAGATATTGTTAACATTTTTAACTCTTGCATCCAAAAGTAATGGATGAAAAAACAGATAATACATTGCTGTTTCAGTTTACATTTTACTAATTAGTAGAGATTCAACATCTTTTTTCATGTTCAGGGTCATTGAACCACCTTTTGAATTTGCCTATTTGAAACTGACTGTTTAAGTTTTCAGTGTATTATGTACAATCAGTTCCTGGTAATTAAGTTTTATCAAAGGTTAAAATGGGCCCTCTTTTTTTTTTTTACTTGACTTACCTACTCTGCAAAGGAAAGATCTTGATCTTGGATTCAGAGATTTTGGCTTCAATTCTTGGCTTTGTTGCTTAGTGGGCGATTTACCTCTTAGATCTTTAAGCGCACCATGAATAAAATGGGAACCTATTCCATAGAGTTCACTGTGAAACTTGAGTGATGAAGTTCCATGTGAAGGACTTAATACAGAATTTGGCACATAATATAAATGACAGTGATAGTGGTTAATAAGAGAAATTCCTGATAATTAATTATAAAGACCAACCCCACTGCTCCACCCCAGTCGGTATGACTCTTCCTCTTCAACTTCAAATCCACATCAGGTTTAGATACCTTGGGGACTCTATTTTGAGTTGGCTGAGTTAGCTGCAATCCCTTTTGAGAGATTTCTGCACATTAAGGTAAGTGCTCCCTTTGTACCTGTGAATTACCTCTTGTAAACAGTTTAAAAATTGGAAAATTACTAACAATTTAAAGGTTTGGGGAATGCTTCTGCGTGGATCTTGATTGAAGCAAAGCACAGAATTAAATGAATCACAGTAACTATCCTGGGTTATAAATTGTAAGAGCAAAACTAAAGTGAATGAATATCTGAATATATGAAAAAGAGAAGGAAGTTCCACGGTTTTCTGCTAGAATATCCTGGATAATTATTTGTCATTATTGTCAATAATTACAATAATCTGGAAATGATATATAATTAAATACTACCTTTACATAATGGGTTATAGCTAAGGTTATTTCATAAAAGTAGAAATTGGTAATTTCTCATAAGAATTTTGTTAAGTATTCTGAATAGTTATGAGAGAAAATATGCAGTGTTTCTTCTTTTTCTTATTACTGAATTATAATGTGCAAAACCGTAAAGTGTTACATAAAGGGCTTGTAAATGTCACTCTAACCTCCCTTACCAATAACTTTTATTTTATGAAACTGGAATTTCTATTAAAATGCAATAGGTAGAACTGAGAATTTACAATAATAATCCTGATATCTCCATCTTTCAGAGACTTTTTTCCCATTGATCTTCAAAATTAAATGGATTACTGAGAGAAAGCAGATGTTATGTTCTCTTGGTGGATATCAAATTCATGTGACCATGAAGGGGCTTGTTGTGAGCAAGCACATAAGAAACCAGGCTGGTATCATAATCTAAGTCCCTTAGTTCTCAGAATTGGAGCCCTGAGCTCAAACAAAACCAAGGGTGGAGGCAGTTAGATTGATGACTCCTTCAGCTGTCCAACTTCTTGCATCTCTAAATGGTACCTCCACCAGTTCGAGGAAAATGAACTATTATAAAACAGTGTTGGGATTCACTTTTAACTCTAGGGGGCCTTGCCTCATTATCATCACATATGTTGTTGTGACTTGGTCCATTTCTATTAGTCTCCAGTTATTGTAGAATAAAGGACCTCCAGTTAATTATTTATTCTAGAAGGCATTTATTTTCTAGATGGGAATGTCAGTAGGATGATACACATGCATATGAGCATGCCTACTATCCAGCCATCACTGCGGAACACCGGGTATCTGTAGGCTAGAGTGACAGGAACAATAGTGGAGACAAAGCTGATCTTAGTGGCCTGACACCCTGAGGATCAACCCGCCTGACTTGGGGACTGTGGTTCAAGTTAGATCATATGATGAGGAGCACCATGGAAATCAACTCAAGCCTTTACACCTTCTTTGTTACACTAGAGTTTTGTCTTTCTGACTCTGATACGTGCTGCTGTATCATAGATTTGGTGAGTTCCATGAAAAGTAGATGAGATATTAAGAAAGAAAAAATGTGTGAAAGAACTATGCAGAAGGGAGTTTGTTAAGAGGTTTCCTTTCAGACAGTGGGCAAATATAGTAAATTTGGCTACTCAGGAAAAAAAAAACACACACAGAAAGTTAAAACTGAAAGGTGCGTTTTAGGTCAGTGTCTTAAAAAACTCTTTCTATTATGTAATAGCATGAATTAAACATGGTCATGTTGTGGATCTGACCCAGGGTGTGACAAGTGAATGATAACTAGAAGGAAATCAAACTTCTACATACTGATCAATGTCCAGGTGATGGTGCTGGCAACAACTGTAAAGAGACCCCAGGATACTTGGTGCCAGGTTTCCAGGGCACTGCCTTGTATCTTGAAGTGAAAAGCAGTCCCAGAACTCTCACCAGAGGCTGGGTGTACCAAGCCACTTAGCAATATCTTGTGAGGGTGGGACAGTGCAATACCGCGTCGAGACAGCGTAGGACAATAGAAATTCTCCAGACTATACATAGAAGACCTGGATGTTGGTCTCAGCTTTGTCCACTAGGTCTGGGGTTATGGATCAATCATTGCACTTTTTAGTACTCCAGTTTCTTTGCCTGTGAAACCAGGAGATGAGACTAGATTATTTCCAAGGTCACCTTTGAGCTCTAAAAACATTAATGGTTTTCTAGTTTCGACAGGCAATAATTATCTTTTTTCTTTTTTTTTCAGGAACGACGTCTATGTTCATTTTTAAAGTGAAGGGGCTAAATGTATAATGTTTTCTGTTGGTTTATTCATAAGTACTTTTATTTTACAAATGAAGAAATGCAATTGGCCTTTAAATTAAGCAGTACTGCAGATATGGTGTCCATCTTTCTTCAGGCTATAGTTCTGTAGGAATAAAGATATTCTTTGATATCTGGGATGTGACCAAAATTCCACAGAAATAGGACAAAACAGTGCTTAGCCTAGTTGCCAGAAGATTGGCTTTCATTAAATGCATAATATTTCTGGTGTTTTTGATCTCATACTCCACCCTGCTGCAAAAATGCAGTTGGGGCCAAGTACCACATCCAGAGATGAGGTAAATTTAATCTCTTTTTGTTCTGGATGATATACAACTGATATATTTTTTACTATTTTCATGCAGTCTTCAATAGGAATCATTATCCTCTTTCATCGACCATATTTTTTCAAAGCTGTGTTGGCAGTAAAGATGGTATCATAAAAACAGTATCTACCAAGTTTAATCTTTCTAATAAACAGTTGGCAGATACAAATTATAATGAGAGACTCTAATTTATTTTGGGTCCCTTATTTATTAAAAATGCTTTAAAGAGATATTATTTATATTTTACCATTTCCTATCAATCTATGTCAGGCTCATTTCAGTTAGATTTAAGCAGACATTCCCTCTCCTTTAAAAGTACTGTGTTCACAGTCTTGTCTGCTTCTATTTGGGCATTTCACCAAGTGTAATGTTCATGTTTTCTGTGAACCCACAATCATCTAAAACTCTCTCCATAATAAAATAAACATATAGGTGCCTGATACAGTACCAGAGATAATAGTATGTGGCATCCAATAGTCAGTACACGCATGACTGAATTCACTCACTTAACAAATAGTGACTGAATGGCTACTATATGTCAAGCACCGTATCGGACACTGGAGCTATAGCAGTTGTGGTTAAGTTTACTCGTCACTTGGACTGTGCCACAGGGTGCATAGATTAAACATTATTTCTGGTGTGCCTGTGAGGATGTTTCTTGAAGAGCTTAGCATTTGGATTGGTGGATTCAGTAAGCAGCTTGACCTCCCTCATGTGGGTGGGTATCGTCCAATCTGAACAGGACAAAAAAGCAGAGGAAGGAGGAATTTAACCCTTTTGCTTCTTGCCTGTTTGCTTGGACTGGGATATCCATCTTCCCCTGCCTTGGGACTGGGATTTGCACCACCGACTCCCCTGGTTCTTGAGCCTTTGGGCTTAGATTGGAATTATACCATGGATTTTCTTAGATCTCCAACACGAAGAAGGTAGACTGTGGGGCTGAATAGTCTCAACAATTCCATGAGCCAATTCCTCATAATCTATCTAGCCATATTTTACTAGGATAGATAGATAGATTCTATCTATCTATCATCTATCTATCTATCTATCTATCTATCTATCTATCTATCTATCTATGTATCTATCTATCATCTATCTATCATCTATCATCTCTTATTGGTTCTGTTTTTTGAAGAACCCTGACATACAAAGAGTGAACCAAAGAGACACAGTTCCTAATTGACATGGCTTATTATCAACAGGAGAATGATTGCTCCAGCTGCATATTAACCCCTTCCTTCTCACTCTCACACAAGCCTGGGAAGTACAGTGAGAATTGCTGCTGCCTGCTGTGGTCCAGTAATGCCCAGTCTGGGAAAGAGAAGAAATCTAAAGATGCCTTCTGTACCTTTTAGTTGGCTTGTGTACCTATCTATGGAATCCTGAAAAGAAATTGGATATTCACAGATTCCTGTGGGAGTAATTACCAGTATGTAAAAATTAGGAGGTTTTTAAACCTCTGAACTTGATTTTTATTTCTTTGACTTTCTATGCTTTTGTAAGCAGGAAAGGCAATATGATGAAATGGCTAAGAATCTGGATGCTGGAACCAGTCTACATGGGTTCAAGTCACAGCTCTGCTAGTTTTAGTTCTGGGACCTTAGACATGAGACATATCTCAGTTCTCATACCAATAAAACAGACGATACTGATATCTACCCAACACTAATTTATTGTGGCTTATTGTGGGAATTACATAGTTCATACCCATAAAATACTTACAGTAGTACTTGGCTTATAGCAGGCACTAACAATAAATGTTAGATGTTCTGCATAATGAAATCCACCCCCCCCCAAGAAACACATACATTTGGGAATTGTTTTTATTTATATTTCTGTTATAGCAAATTATTTTGGAGTTTTTTTAAACAGATTTTTATTTACTTATTTGAGAGAGAGAGAACAAGAGAGATCAAAATTGGGGAGAGGGACAGAGTGAAAGGGAAAAACGGGCACCTGGCTGAGCAAGGAGCCCAATGCAGGGCTAAATCCCAGGACCCCGGGATCATGACCTGAGCCAAAGGCAGGTGCTTAACTGACTGAGTCACCTAGGCACCCCTGTTTCCTTTTGGTGTTTAGAAGAACTTTAGTCAAGTATGAAAACTGTGACTTAATTTTGGTAGGTAGTAAGATGGAAGCTATATTTTGGGTACTTCTCTCCCTGAAGACTCTCCGTGGCTTAGTTCCTGGCTTGTCACTTTCATTCTGAAGGCTTCAGGTTCCCTATGCAACAAAAATACAGAACAGATGTTAGGAGGCTGAGCTAATGGTGGCCCATAACACCAAGTTGGGTTCAAAAGCTTTCTTCTAGCAATCTGAGAGTGCCAAGAATGAGTGAGCCAAAAAAGAGAGTTATGGCTCTTTGCAAACCCATAAGGAGTAGTTCTCAGTCTGCACTTGACAAGTCTGAGGGTTTAGAAGACCGTTTTGTGGTACGGCTGAATCCCCAGTGTGCTGTGTTCCCAGGGAAGAAAACCAATAACAACAGATCCCACAACTCATACCATTTGCTAAATGGGCTTCCTCGCAAGTGGGGCTCTGTGAGGAATCTCACAATTTCCTGCCGCTTTGTCTCTGAAGGGTAAGCAAGGAGAATTGTTCTCATTTCAGCTGCTTTCATTTCTTGAATCTGTGGAGAGTGTGCTTCTATTCCAATGCATGTTTTTGTCAGCTTTATCTTTGTGATACCCAACAACCCTCAAACTTGACATAAAATTCAAGTCAAATTTCCATAGTTCCCTGGTTTGGGATTTTCTCATGGAAAAATTCTCATAGTTACCTTTTAGTCTCTAAAGAGACAGAAAAATATAGGGGGCATGATGTCAATGACCCAAATGAGGCAAAATGTCTCAGCCAATGAATGTGTTGCAGAAATACTGCAGGCTCACATGATTCACACCAGGGTCTCTAAAGAACCATTTATTACCTGATTTTACTAACACTAATTTTTCCCCCACTGGAATATGCTTTCATGTGACTCTAGAATAAACAGAGTTTAATATTTCTCTAGGGACCGTATTCTGGTTTCTGGCAGGATTTTATAATCAAGTCCTTAAAACAAATTTTGTCTGACAAACACTAGTGTTCTAAAGATGTAACTTGCCAGATTTTTGAAGTTCAAAGTGGCCTGGTTTCATCATCAAAATGCAGAAGTTCATACTCAATAAGCCCTTGACCCTAACCAACTGATCTTTGATGTCAGTTTTAATATTTTGGGGTCCCATTCATCATTTGAATGAGTTCCTATGGCTTGTCAACTTACCCAGCAGGGAAAATACTTGGAGTCTGAAACACTTGAACTAATTAATGGTTGTCTTGGCCTTGGGAGTATAATATCATAATTTGAGTGTCCTCACCCTTTAGATACCTAGTGTTCTCTTCCAGAATTCATTAAGAAGTGACTGAGTCATCATTTCTAAGAAATCAGACCATAATGTATTGATTACACTGAGCTTTAGAGGAATTCTTTTAATTTTTTTCATTGAAATATACTTGACATATAGCTTGCAAATTTAAAGTGCACAACCTGTTGATAGGATACATTTGTATACATTAATATGGTTGCCATTATAATGATAATTATCACATCTATCATGTTACATAATTAACCTTTCTTTTTCTTTTTGGAATGACTAGGTCTAGCCTCTTAGCAAGTTGGAT
>NC_048218.1:44457214-44466070 GCF_002007445.2 Ailuropoda melanoleuca | reverse complement strand
AGCTTTGTAGTACAGCTCGAAATCCGGCATTGTGATGCCCCCAGCTTTGTTTTTCCTTTTCAACAGTTTAACATGGAAATATTTTATATTCTTGCATAGTTTCCTCCTGTATTTCAGGAAGTATACCTGCTGGTCACTTCATTAGTGTCCATAAACTTCTTATTTCTCAGTTATTTGCTGAGCACCTATTAGGTGCTATGCACTACCTTAAGTGCTATGTAAAAGGTAAAACAGGCATTTTTCTCTATATCATGAAGTTATTAGTTGAGAAATTGAAAATTATAGAATCAGTCCTATACAAGAAAAAAAAAGGCACACATAATCAGTCCTGTATAAGACAAAAGAGATTTTTAAAAAGTTCTGAATAAAAAGCTGTATGATGAATGCCAATATAGTTAATGGAGCTTATTGGGATACATTTTTATTCTGTAAGCATTTTAATAAAGATATTGGTCTAAAAGAAAAAAAATTTTTTTTTCTAAAATTGTCCCAAGCCTGAGATGACTAAGACCACCTAACAGAAATTAGAATTCTCCCCCACCTTTTTGGAAATTAGATAAAGTGCAGGCTTTGATGAGATATTTCTGGCAGCGACAATAACATAGGCAGTTTTTCAAGTTGAAATGGAGATGAGTCAGATTAAAAATAAATATAACATTTGTGCCAAGATACCCAGGCCAAACTACCCATTTCCATGTGTGAATGATAGGCCATGCACAGTAGATTTCAGTTTTTAAAACACTGACTGAACTGACATTATAGAAGACCTCACTAGCTATGTTCTGTTAAGAAAAATACATTTTAAGGCAGTAAAAAAAAAAGACAATTGAGCAAGGGGAAAATGCCTACATAAAGGCCCACATGCTCCTTATATACTACTGCATTCAGATATAGGAATCTGAATATAAATGTTTATAACTGGATGATACCTAATTTTAGTGAATCTTAGTTTAGATTTCTCATTTTTTGGTGAAATGTGCTGGCCATCTGCAACAGAACTTGTGCTAAAAATTATAGCCAATGAGTGCATACATAATAGCTTTCTAAGTTAGGGATTTTACTGACATTTCTCATTGTATTTTATACATTCTCTTTCAGTTATTTCCCTGATTATTTACATTAATGTCTCCTACACATTCATTGGGGGAAGTAAAATTTAAGCTGAAACCTGAATAATGAGTGAAAGGTGGAAAATAGCCAAGCAAAATAGAAAATGATATCTAGCCAAGGGAATGGCATATACAGAAACCCAGATGAAATAGACCATATTATGCCAAGAACCTGAGATTAGTTCAATAATGATGGACTATAGATTCAAAAATACGAAAGAATGTCCCTGGATACAGCTGAGCATTAAAGGTCAGAATGTAGAGAGATTTATAAGCCAAGTTTCAGAGTTTTGACTTTATCTTTATTATTATTATTATTGTCATTAAAGTAGAGTTGACACACATTGTTACATTAGTTTCAGGTATACAGTATAGTGATTCAACAACTTTATATGTTATGCTATGCTCACCATGAGTGTAGCTGCCATCTGTCACCATACAACACTATTACAATATCACTGATTATATTCCCTATGCTGTGCCTTTCATCCCTGCAATTTATCCATTCCATAACTGGAAGCTGTACCTTCCATTCCTCTTCACCTATTTACCCCATCTCCTCACCCACCTCCCTTATGGCAACCATCAGTTTGTTCTTTGTATTTGTGGGTCTGTTTCTGCTTTTTGTTTTTGTGTGTGTATGTTGGTTTGTTTTGATTTTTGGATTCCACATATGTGAAATTAAATGATTCTTGTCTTTTTCTGACTCATTTCACTTAGCATAATATCCTCTAGGTCCATCCACATTGTCTCACGTGACAAGATCTCATTCTTTTTTATGACTGAGTAATATTACATTGCATACGTATACCACACCTTCTTCACCATTCATCTGTGGATGGACACTTGGGTTGCTTCCATATCTTGGCTATTGTAAGTAATCCTTCCTGCAATAAACATAGAATCACATATATCTTTTGGATTAGTGTTTCATGTTCTTTGGGTAAATACTCAGTAGTAGAATTACTGGATCATATGATATTTCTATTTTTAAATTTTTGAGGAATCATCATACTGTTTCCACAGTGACTGCACCAATCTATATTCCCCTCAGCAGTGCATGAGAGTTCCCTTTTCTCCAAGTTCTTGTCAGCACTTGCTATTTCTCTCATCTCTGTGATTCTAGCCATTCTGACAGGTATAAGGTGATATTTCATTCTGGTTTTGATTTGCATTTCCCTGATGACTAGTGATATTGAACATCTGTTGGCCATCTGTATGTCATCTTTGGAAAAATGTTCATATCTTCTGCCCATTTTAATCAGATTATTTGTGTGTGTGTGTGTGTGTGTGTGTGTGTGCGTGTTAAATTGTATAGTTTCTTTGTATATTTTGGATATTAACACCTTATCACATACATCATTTGCAAATATCTTCTCCCATTCAGTAGGCTGCCTCTTCATTTTGTTGATAGTTTCCTTCAGGTACATAAGCTTTTTATTTCAGTGTATTCCCAACAGTTTATTTTTGCTTTTGTTTTCCTTGCCCAAGGAGACATCTAGAAAAATGTTACTAAGGCTGATATTAAAGAGATGATTGCCTATGTTTTATTTCAGGATTTTTATGGTTTCAGGTCTTACATTTAGGTCTTTAATCCATTTCGAGTTTATTTTTGTATATGATGTAAGAAAGTGATTTGGTTTCATTCATGTCCCTGCCCAATTTTCCCAGCACAATTTATTGAAGAAACTGTCTTTTTCCCATTGTATATTCTTGCCTTCTTTGTCATAGATTGACTATATAAGTATGGGTTTATTTCTGGGCTCTCTTCTCTTTCATTGATCTACGTGTCTGTTTTTGTGTCAGTATCATATTGTTTTGATAATTATAGCTTTCTAGTATATCCTGAAATTTGGGATTGTAATACCTCCAGCTTTGTTCTTCCTCCAGATTCCTTTAACTATTTGGGGTCTTTTGTGGTTCCACACAAATTTTAGGATTATTTATTCTAGTTCTGTGAAAAATACTATTAGTATTTTGATAAGGATTACATTGAAAATGTAGATTGCTTTGGGTAGTATGGGCATTTTAACATTGTTCGTCTGATCCTTGAGCATGAAATATTTTTCTATTTATTTGTATCATCTTCAATTTCTTTCATCAGTGTTTTATAGTTTTCAGAGTACATACCTTCACCTCCTTGGTTAAGTTTATTCCTAGGTATTTTAATCTTTTTTGGTGCAATTAAAAATGGGATTGTTTTCTTAATTTCTCTTTCTGATATTTCATTATTATTGTATAGAAGTTCAATAGACTTCTGTATATTAATTTTGTATGACTTTATCTTTTTAACTATTGCTTTTAAATGACATGAGCAGATTTGTATTTTTATGTGGAGAAAATGGACCAAAGGTGGAAATGATAAATATAAATTCTCTTAATGGTAATTAAGAGAATAGAGATAGTAGCTTCCTGAACTAGAATGGAGGCAGCTGGAATGTCTTCTCTATGTTTTTTCTTCTTCCCAACGTATGAATAGTTGGAACCTGGAACAACTCAGCTTTGGCCATAGAGGCCACAGCAAATAGCTATAGAATAGTGAAGCAGTGATTTGGAGAAAACCTGGACCCCTTGCACAAAGTGTCCCACCAGCCTAAAATGTTTACTATGGACTTTTATGTGACATTGAAAAAAAATCTTTTTTTGTTAAGTGATTGAATGATAGGATCTCTTTATTACATTAGCTTAATTTTCACTTTTACAAGTATTGGAGTGAAAGTGATTCCTCAAGAAGAGTATATGGGAAGAAAGGAGAGAACCTAGAAAAATTAGCATTCAAGGAATGAGTAGAAGAAAAAGAACCTCAAAGAACATTGAGCTGATAGTAATGAAAGAAGGAAGGATTGAAGCTAAAAGAATACTATGTTTCAAGAATAGTGTCAAATGGGAAATGATAAGCCAAAATAGGAGCAAAAAAAGGTCCTTTGGATTTGGAAATAAATAAGGTAAATGATGATTCTGTTGATGGGACAGAGGAGATGTGACAAGGGAGTGCAGTATATTATGAAAAGAGAGGTTGGGAGAAACTATGGAACTCAAGCAAGAGAAAAAGAATATATGACATAAAGATAGCTTACGGATACATAAAAATGCAGGGTCATATAACCCAGAGGATTTCGGAGAATAATTGATTGATATAACCAAAAGGAAGGAAACTTGAGATGAGAAAATGATATAACTGAATTTTATTTTCAGGGGTCAAGTTCTATGGATTAGGACAAGTTCTATGAATGTGGCGTATTATTACATAACAGAATCAGTTATGCCACTTTTTGAAGTACATCTGGAAACTTCTACTTCTAGTCATGATTTGGTTTCAGACTTACCCTCCTATAAAACTGGATGAAGCAACATTTTGATTATTTTTGGTATGGACAACAGGTAGTGTATACTTTGAAACTTGACAAGAAAAAAAGGGATATGACATATGAGCTTTACATTTGTCCCACCTTTCTTACTAGAGGAACTTTCATGACTGCAGTAGAAGTTGGTGATGCCCAAGTGGAAACAGCACTTACTGAGATGAAGAGGAAGCTATAGGAGTTTGGCCCTGCTAATATGGCAGAAATTGCAGGATTGGTGTGCCAAGCAGGTGAAGACTATAAGGGAGGAAGCAGTAGTCTAGATGGATATTACCTTCTGTTCATTGGCTCAAGGAAGGATGCACTCTATATGAGCAGGAAAAAACTCAGATGTTTAGTAGAGAGCAACTGCTATGGAGATGAGATCTGAATAAAACCTCATTACACACTGTTTCTGGACAAATAGATTTATAGTGAAATTATTAAAATATGGGAAGCATATACACCAATGTTTGCCACTAATATAAAAGAAGGGGAAACGGATTTGACTTCAGCTTCAACTACATCTGCAACATTTTTTTCCTTTCAAATTAAAAGATCTGGATCATAATAGTGAAGTAGTTTTTAATCTGGTTAAAATGGATATCTCTTTCTATAATTTTCTGTATATGCAAAATACTGTCAAACTTGCAAATGTAAAATCAGTTATGAGTGATGCTGGAATGATGAATACTGAGCCTTACTTCACACTGTAAACAATTCAAAACTGACAAAATATATGAAACACCTGCTTTTAAACTTTGGGTATCAAGCAGCACAGGATTTTGATGACTCAGAGAAGGAAAACAAAGAAGATGTACCCTACAATTGCTCCAGTTTTCTGCCTAGAGGCAATTTCTCCACCACAAATACATGACGGGGGAAGACAAAAAGAAAACAGTGGCTTTGATGAACTGAGGAGATGAAGATCACAGTTCAGAAAGACTGAGATATTTGGAAATTATAGAGCAGTGTTTCATAAAGAAGAGAGCTATACATAAAAAGGGCTCCAGAAATGTACATAGTAGTTCCCTTGAGCCTTTTCTGAGTTTTAGGCTGGATATAATTATAGTAAAACTCCACAAAGAACAATTGGGAATTATAAACTGAACAATTCCCAGAGCTTACACAAGGAGAAATTGAAAGTTGACATTGCAATGAAGAGCCCTTGGAGATATGATAGGTTTCAGTGAAGATCCCAGAAGTATGATTTCTGGAAGTAGAGTTGAACTAGTCCTGGAGTCTGAAGTGAAGGCAACTCTAGACCTGCCCTAGAAAACTTTAAAAATAGACCTACAAAAGGTTCAACATCAACAAGTAATTTAACTGCCTATCAAAATGAAACTCAACACATTTCAAGGAAGACAACAAAAATCTAGATACTCAGGCACATGATATCCATGCTGTTCAACATCCAATAAAAAATTATTAGGCAGGGATGCCTGGGTGGATCAGTAGGTAAAGTGTCTGCCTTTGGCTCAAGTTATGATACCAGGGTCCTGGAATCAAGTCCCACATTGGGCTTCTTGCTCAGTGGGGAGCCTGCTTCTCCCTCTGCCTGCCATTTCCCAGGCCTGTGCTGTCTCTCTCTCTCTCTCTCTGACAAATAAATAAATAAAATATTTTAAAATAATTTACTAGGCAGTCCAAGAGCCAGTTAATTGTAACCCAGTATGAGGCAAAAAAATCTGAAAAAAAATGGTGAAGCTTAAAAACTAAAAGAAGGGTTAAAAAGTTATTATATAATGTGTAAGTATTTAAAATAAAATATGGAGGGGAGTTAAGATGGCGGAGGAGTAGGGGACCCCTTTTTCAGCCGGTCCCCTGAGTCGCGTTGGATAGGTACCAGACCAGCCTGAACAACCACGGAATCAGCCTGAGACGCAGGAAGATACATCTGGATCTCTACAAATGAACATCTCCAGCGCTGAGTATTGAGGTACGAATTGGGGAGGCGTGAAACCGCGCACAGATAGCGGAAGATAAACGGAAGGGGGAGGGAGCCTCTGCATTCGGGCTCTGGGAAGCGGTAGCCACCTGCATGGGGGAGCGGGCAGACTCACGGACCGGCACCCGCGAGAGACCAGACTGAGACTGGGAGCCAGGGAACACATGGGACCAGACTGAAACAAAGCTCCGGTGTGCTCACTGGAACCAGACTGAGACCAGGAGCTCTGGAGCTCATGGGGGCAGCTGGCGGCTGGCGGTGTTAGAAACACAAAGGACAGAGATGCGCTGGCCCTGGAAGTGAGGGCTGGGACCCCGGGTGTGGGGCGCACATCCCAGGATGCTGCAGGGTTGAGCAGCACCAAAAGAAACAAAGTTAAAGTAGCCAGAACATCAGTGGAGAACGGTCCGTGATCCCTCTGTTCTGAGGCAGAGGCTGAGATTCGGCCACTGCTGCTCTGACTCTCAGAAGAGGCACAGCAGACCACCAGGGAAAGCCGCCAGAGAACAAAAAGCCTGGAAATACTGGCTCACAGTGTGCCCATCCCCTTGCCTCCTCACAGGGGACATGGAGACTCTACCCAAACAGGGTTGCCTGAGTGTAAGCGTGGCAGGCCCCTCCCCCAGAAGGCAGGCTGAAAAATCAAGAAGCCCACATCCCTAAGGTCCCTATAAAACAAGGGCACATGGCCTGGGTCCCAGTCAATAATTTGGGCTCTGGACAACCCCGCAACCTCTCCTCATCAGAATAACAAGAAGGAGAAGTCCCCCCCAGCAAAGAAAAGACAATGAGTCTGTGGCTCTGCCACAGAACTAATGGATATGGATATAACCAAATTATCAGAAATGGAATTCAGTGTAACAATGGTCAAGATAATGTGTAGACTTGAAAAAAGTATTAACGAAAATGTTAATGAGAATATAGAATCTCTAAGGGTGGAAATGAGAGTGAATATGGCACAAATTAAAAATTCTATGAGCCAAATGCAGTCAAAACTAGATGCTCTGATGGCCAGGGTGAATGAGGCAGAAGAACGTATCAGTGAATTGGAGGATGGGTTAATAGAAGAGAAAACTAAAATAGAATTTGGACTTAAAAATCCATGCTCATGAATGTACATTACGGGAGATTACTGACTCAATGAAACTTTCCAATGTCAGAATCATTGGCATCCCCGAGGGGGTGGAGAAAAAGAGAGTTCTAGAAGAGATAATTGAACAAATTGTAGCTGAAAACTTCCCTAATCTAGCAAGGGAAACAAGCATTTGTGTCCAAGAGGCAGAGAGGACCCCTCCCAAGCTCAACCATGACAAACCTACGCCACATCACGTCATAGAGCAATTCCCAAATATTAGATCCAAGGATACAGTATTGAAAGTGGCCAAGGCAAAGAAATTTCTCATGTACCAAGGCAAAGGTATCAGAATTACATCAGACCTATCTACACAGACCTGGAATGAGAGGAAGGGTTGGGGGGGGGAGCATTTTTAAAGCTCTTTCAGAGAAAAACCTGGAGCCAAGGATCTTTTATCCAGCAAGGCTGTCATTCAGAATTGATGGAGAAATAAAGACCTTCCTGAATCGCCAGTCATTGACCAATTTCATGACCATGAAACCAGCCCTACAGGAGATATTAAGGGGGGTTCTATAAAGGTAAAAAGGCCCCAAGAATGATACAGAACAGAAAGTCACAATCTATAGAAACAAAGCCTTTACAGGCAACATGGCATCATTAAAATCATATCTCTCAATATTCAGTCTCAATGTAAATGGCCTAAATGCTCCCATAAAATGCCACAGGGTTGCAGATTGGATAAAAAGACATGACCCATCCATTTTCTGTCTACAAGAGGCTCATTTTGAACCTAAAGATACATCCATACTGAAAGTAAAGGGATGGAATACCATCTTTCACAACAATGGACCTCACAAGAAAGCTGGGTAGCAATTCTCATATCAGACAGATTGGATTTTAAACTAAAGACTATAGTTAGAGACACAGAAGGGCACTATATTATTCTTAAAGGATGTATCCAACAAGTGGATATGACAATTATAAATATATATGCCCCCAACAGGGGAGCAGCAAGATACACAAGCCAACTCTTAACCAGAATAAAGAGACATATAGATAAAAATACGTTAATAGTAGGGGACCTCAACACTCCACTATCAGAAAAAGACAGAACACCCATGCAAAAATTCAGCAAAGAATCAAAGGCTTTGAATGCCATACTCGACGAGTTGGACCTCATAGATATATATAGAACACTACACCCCAGAACCAAAGAATACTCATTCTATTCAAATGCCCATGGAACATTCTCAAGAATAGATCATGCTCTGGGACACAAAACAGGTCTCAGCCAATACCAAAAAAAATCTAAAATGCAGTTTTTATATTCTCACCTCAAAAAGCTGGAACAGCAACAGAGGGACAGGCCTAACCCACTCACAC